>NC_091291.1:148815782-148998302 GCF_032444005.1 Ranitomeya imitator
ATATGCAAATTAGCCTCCTGAAGCTTGAATCCCTGGTTTGGTGATGCTTTCGATGCAGCTGGTCCCGGCTGTACCCAACGATCTTCTAGCTTAGGGAGACTTCGCTTCTCCCAGAAGGCACCTGGAATATGCAAATTAGCCTCCTGAAGCTTGAATCCCTGGTTTGGTGATGCTTTCGAAGCAGCTGGTCCCGGCTGTACCCAACAATCTTCTAGCTTAGGGAGACTTCGCTTCTCCCAGAAGGCACCTGGAATATGCAAATTAGCCTCCTGAAGCTTGAATCCCTGGTTTGGTGATGCTTTCGAAGCAGCTGGTCCCGGCTGTACCCAACGATCTTCTAGCTTAGGGAGACTTCGCTTCTCCCAGAAGGCACCTGGAATATGCAAATTAGCCTCCTGAAGCTTGAATCCCTGGTTTGGTGATGCTTTCGATGCAGCTGGTCCCGGCTGTACCCAACGATCTTCTAGCTTAGGGAGACTTCGCTTCTCCCAGAAGGCACCTGGAATATGCAAATTAGCCTCCTGAAGCTTGAATCCCTGGTTTGGTGATGCTTTCGAAGCAGCTGGTCCCGGCTGTACCCAACAATCTTCTAGCTTAGGGAGACTTCGCTTCTCCCAGAAGGCACCTGGAATATGCAAATTAGCCTCCTGAAGCTTGAATCCCTGGTTTGGTGATGCTTTCGAAGCAGCTGGTCCCGGCTGTACCCAACGATCTTCTAGCTTAGGGAGACTTCGCTTCTCCCAGAAGGCACCTGGAATATGCAAATTAGCCTCCTGAAGCTTGAATCCCTGGTTTGGTGATGCTTTCGATGCAGCTGGTCCCGGCTGTACCCAACGATCTTCTAGCTTAGGGAGACTTCGCTTCTCCCAGAAGGCACCTGGAATATGCAAATTAGCCTCCTGAAGCTTGAATCCCTGGTTTGGTGATGCTTTCGAAGCAGCTGGTCCCGGCTGTACCCAACAATCTTCTAGCTTAGGGAGACTTCGCTTCTCCCAGAAGGCACCTGGAATATGCAAATTAGCCTCCTGAAGCTTGAATCCCTGGTTTGGTGATGCTTTCGAAGCAGCTGGTCCCGGCTGTACCCAACGATCTTCTAGCTTAGGGAGACTTCGCTTCTCCCAGAAGGCACCTGGAATATGCAAATTAGCCTCCTGAAGCTTGAATCCCTGGTTTGGTGATGCTTTCGATGCAGCTGGTCCCGGCTGTACCCAACGATCTTCTAGCTTAGGGAGACTTCGCTTCTCCCAGAAGGCACCTGGAATATGCAAATTAGCCTCCTGAAGCTTGAATCCCTGGTTTGGTGATGCTTTCGAAGCAGCTGGTCCCGGCTGTACCCAACGATCTTCTAGCTTAGGGAGACTTCGCTTCTCCCAGAAGGCACCTGGAATATGCAAATTAGCCTCCTGAAGCTTGAATCCCTGGTTTGGTGATGCTTTCGAAGCAGCTGGTCCCGGCTGTACCCAACGATCTTCTAGCTTAGGGAGACTTCGCTTCTCCCAGAAGGCACCTGGAATATGCAAATTAGCCTCCTGAAGCTTGAATCCCTGGTTTGGTGATGCTTTCGATGCAGCTGGTCCCGGCTGTACCCAACGATCTTCTAGCTTAGGGAGACTTCGCTTCTCCCAGAAGGCACCTGGAATATGCAAATTAGCCTCCTGAAGCTTGAATCCCTGGTTTGGTGATGCTTTCGAAGCAGCTGGTCCCGGCTGTACCCAACAATCTTCTAGCTTAGGGAGACTTCGCTTCTCCCAGAAGGCACCTGGAATATGCAAATTAGCCTCCTGAAGCTTGAATCCCTGGTTTGGTGATGCTTTCGAAGCAGCTGGTCCCGGCTGTACCCAACGATCTTCTAGCTTAGGGAGACTTCGCTTCTCCCAGAAGGCACCTGGAATATGCAAATTAGCCTCCTGAAGCTTGAATCCCTGGTTTGGTGATGCTTTCGATGCAGCTGGTCCCGGCTGTACCCAACGATCTTCTAGCTTAGGGAGACTTCGCTTCTCCCAGAAGGCACCTGGAATATGCAAATTAGCCTCCTGAAGCTTGAATCCCTGGTTTGGTGATGCTTTCGAAGCAGCTGGTCCCGGCTGTACCCAACAATCTTCTAGCTTAGGGAGACTTCGCTTCTCCCAGAAGGCACCTGGAATATGCAAATTAGCCTCCTGAAGCTTGAATCCCTGGTTTGGTGATGCTTTCGAAGCAGCTGGTCCCGGCTGTACCCAACGATCTTCTAGCTTAGGGAGACTTCGCTTCTCCCAGAAGGCACCTGGAATATGCAAATTAGCCTCCTGAAGCTTGAATCCCTAGTTTGGTGATGCTTTCGATGCAGCTGGTCCCGGCTGTACCCAACGATCTTCTAGCTTAGGGAGACTTCGCTTCTCCCAGAAGGCACCTGGAATATGCAAATTAGCCTCCTGAAGCTTGAATCCCTGGTTTGGTGATGCTTTCGAAGCAGCTGGTCCCGGCTGTACCCAACGATCTTCTAGCTTAGGGAGACTTCGCTTCTCCCAGAAGGCACCTGGAATATGCAAATTAGCCTCCTGAAGCTTGAATCCCTGGTTTGGTGATGCTTTCGAAGCAGCTGGTCCCGGCTGTACCCAACGATCTTCTAGCTTAGGGAGACTTCGCTTCTCCCAGAAGGCACCTGGAATATGCAAATTAGCCTCCTGAAGCTTGAATCCCTGGTTTGGTGATGCTTTCGATGCAGCTGGTCCCGGCTGTACCCAACGATCTTCTAGCTTAGGGAGACTTCGCTTCTCCCAGAAGGCACCTGGAATATGCAAATTAGCCTCCTGAAGCTTGAATCCCTGGTTTGGTGATGCTTTCGAAGCAGCTGGTCCCGGCTGTACCCAACGATCTTCTAGCTTAGGGAGACTTCGCTTCTCCCAGAAGGCACCTGGAATATGCAAATTAGCCTCCTGAAGCTTGAATCCCTGGTTTGGTGATGCTTTCGAAGCAGCTGGTCCCGGCTGTACCCAACGATCTTCTAGCTTAGGGAGACTTCGCTTCTCCCAGAAGGCACCTGGAATATGCAAATTAGCCTCCTGAAGCTTGAATCCCTGGTTTGGTGATGCTTTCGATGCAGCTGGTCCCGGCTGTACCCAACGATCTTCTAGCTTAGGGAGACTTCGCTTCTCCCAGAAGGCACCTGGAATATGCAAATTAGCCTCCTGAAGCTTGAATCCCTGGTTTGGTGATGCTTTCGATGCAGCTGGTCCCGGCTGTACCCAACGATCTTCTAGCTTAGGGAGACTTCGCTTCTCCCAGAAGGCACCTGGAATATGCAAATTAGCCTCCTGAAGCTTGAATCCCTGGTTTGGTGATGCTTTCGATGCAGCTGGTCCCGGCTGTACCCAACGATCTTCTAGCTTAGGGAGACTTCGCTTCTCCCAGAAGGCACCTGGAATATGCAAATTAGCCTCCTGAAGCTTGAATCCCTGGTTTGGTGATGCTTTCGAAGCAGCTGGTCCCGGCTGTACCCAACGATCTTCTAGCTTAGGGAGACTTCGCTTCTCCCAGAAGGCACCTGGAATATGCAAATTAGCCTCCTGAAGCTTGAATCCCTGGTTTGGTGATGCTTTCGAAGCAGCTGGTCCCGGCTGTACCCAACAATCTTCTAGCTTAGGGAGACTTCGCTTCTCCCAGAAGGCACCTGGAATATGCAAATTAGCCTCCTGAAGCTTGAATCCCTGGTTTGGTGATGCTTTCGAAGCAGCTGGTCCCGGCTGTACCCAACGATCTTCTAGCTTAGGGAGACTTCGCTTCTCCCAGAAGGCACCTGGAATATGCAAATTAGCCTCCTGAAGCTTGAATCCCTGGTTTGGTGATGCTTTCGAAGCAGCTGGTCCCGGCTGTACCCAACGATCTTCTAGCTTAGGGAGACTTCGCTTCTCCCAGAAGGCACCTGGAATATGCAAATTAGCCTCCTGAAGCTTGAATCCCTGGTTTGGTGATGCTTTCGATGCAGCTGGTCCCGGCTGTACCCAACGATCTTCTAGCTTAGGGAGACTTCGCTTCTCCCAGAAGGCACCTGGAATATGCAAATTAGCCTCCTGAAGCTTGAATCCCTGGTTTGGTGATGCTTTCGAAGCAGCTGGTCCCGGCTGTACCCAACAATCTTCTAGCTTAGGGAGACTTCGCTTCTCCCAGAAGGCACCTGGAATATGCAAATTAGCCTCCTGAAGCTTGAATCCCTGGTTTGGTGATGCTTTCGAAGCAGCTGGTCCCGGCTGTACCCAACGATCTTCTAGCTTAGGGAGACTTCGCTTCTCCCAGAAGGCACCTGGAATATGCAAATTAGCCTCCTGAAGCTTGAATCCCTGGTTTGGTGATGCTTTCGAAGCAGCTGGTCCCGGCTGTACCCAACGATCTTCTAGCTTAGGGAGACTTCGCTTCTCCCAGAAGGCACCTGGAATATGCAAATTAGCCTCCTGAAGCTTGAATCCCTGGTTTGGTGATGCTTTCGAAGCAGCTGGTCCCGGCTGTACCCAACAATCTTCTAGCTTAGGGAGACTTCGCTTCTCCCAGAAGGCACCTGGAATATGCAAATTAGCCTCCTGAAGCTTGAATCCCTGGTTTGGTGATGCTTTCGAAGCAGCTGGTCCCGGCTGTACCCAACGATCTTCTAGCTTAGGGAGACTTCGCTTCTCCCAGAAGGCACCTGGAATATGCAAATTAGCCTCCTGAAGCTTGAATCCCTGGTTTGGTGATGCTTTCGATGCAGCTGGTCCCGGCTGTACCCAACGATCTTCTAGCTTAGGGAGACTTCGCTTTTCCCAGAAGGCACCTGGAATATGCAAATTAGCCTCCTGAAGCTTGAATCCCTGGTTTGGTGATGCTTTCGATGCAGCTGGTCCCGGCTGTACCCAACGATCTTCTAGCTTAGGGAGACTTCGCTTCTCCCAGAAGGCACCTGGAATATGCAAATTAGCCTCCTGAAGCTTGAATCCCTGGTTTGGTGATGCTTTCGAAGCAGCTGGTCCCGGCTGTACCCAACAATCTTCTAGCTTAGGGAGACTTCGCTTCTCCCAGAAGGCACCTGGAATATGCAAATTAGCCTCCTGAAGCTTGAATCCCTGGTTTGGTGATGCTTTCGAAGCAGCTGGTCCCGGCTGTACCCAACGATCTTCTAGCTTAGGGAGACTTCGCTTCTCCCAGAAGGCACCTGGAATATGCAAATTAGCCTCCTGAAGCTTGAATCCCTGGTTTGGTGATGCTTTCGATGCAGCTGGTCCCGGCTGTACCCAACGATCTTCTAGCTTAGGGAGACTTCGCTTCTCCCAGAAGGCACCTGGAATATGCAAATTAGCCTCCTGAAGCTTGAATCCCTGGTTTGGTGATGCTTTCGAAGCAGCTGGTCCCGGCTGTACCCAACGATCTTCTAGCTTAGGGAGACTTCGCTTCTCCCAGAAGGCACCTGGAATATGCAAATTAGCCTCCTGAAGCTTGAATCCCTGGTTTGGTGATGCTTTCGAAGCAGCTGGTCCCGGCTGTACCCAACGATCTTCTAGCTTAGGGAGACTTCGCTTCTCCCAGAAGGCACCTGGAATATGCAAATTAGCCTCCTGAAGCTTGAATCCCTGGTTTGGTGATGCTTTCGATGCAGCTGGTCCCGGCTGTACCCAACGATCTTCTAGCTTAGGGAGACTTCGCTTCTCCCAGAAGGCACCTGGAATATGCAAATTAGCCTCCTGAAGCTTGAATCCCTGGTTTGGTGATGCTTTCGAAGCAGCTGGTCCCGGCTGTACCCAACGATCTTCTAGCTTAGGGAGACTTCGCTTCTCCCAGAAGGCACCTGGAATATGCAAATTAGCCTCCTGAAGCTTGAATCCCTGGTTTGGTGATGCTTTCGAAGCAGCTGGTCCCGGCTGTACCCAACGATCTTCTAGCTTAGGGAGACTTCGCTTCTCCCAGAAGGCACCTGGAATATGCAAATTAGCCTCCTGAAGCTTGAATCCCTGGTTTGGTGATGCTTTCGATGCAGCTGGTCCCGGCTGTACCCAACGATCTTCTAGCTTAGGGAGACTTCGCTTCTCCCAGAAGGCACCTGGAATATGCAAATTAGCCTCCTGAAGCTTGAATCCCTGGTTTGGTGATGCTTTCGATGCAGCTGGTCCCGGCTGTACCCAACGATCTTCTAGCTTAGGGAGACTTCGCTTCTCCCAGAAGGCACCTGGAATATGCAAATTAGCCTCCTGAAGCTTGAATCCCTGGTTTGGTGATGCTTTCGATGCAGCTGGTCCCGGCTGTACCCAACGATCTTCTAGCTTAGGGAGACTTCGCTTCTCCCAGAAGGCACCTGGAATATGCAAATTAGCCTCCTGAAGCTTGAATCCCTGGTTTGGTGATGCTTTCGAAGCAGCTGGTCCCGGCTGTACCCAACGATCTTCTAGCTTAGGGAGACTTCGCTTCTCCCAGAAGGCACCTGGAATATGCAAATTAGCCTCCTGAAGCTTGAATCCCTGGTTTGGTGATGCTTTCGAAGCAGCTGGTCCCGGCTGTACCCAACGATCTTCTAGCTTAGGGAGACTTCGCTTCTCCCAGAAGGCACCTGGAATATGCAAATTAGCCTCCTGAAGCTTGAATCCCTGGTTTGGTGATGCTTTCGATGCAGCTGGTCCCGGCTGTACCCAACGATCTTCTAGCTTAGGGAGACTTCGCTTCTCCCAGAAGGCACCTGGAATATGCAAATTAGCCTCCTGAAGCTTGAATCCCTGGTTTGGTGATGCTTTCGAAGCAGCTGGTCCCGGCTGTACCCAACGATCTTCTAGCTTAGGGAGACTTCGCTTCTCCCAGAAGGCACCTGGAATATGCAAATTAGCCTCCTGAAGCTTGAATCCCTGGTTTGGTGATGCTTTCGAAGCAGCTGGTCCCGGCTGTACCCAACGATCTTCTAGCTTAGGGAGACTTCGCTTCTCCCAGAAGGCACCTGGAATATGCAAATTAGCCTCCTGAAGCTTGAATCCCTGGTACTCAATGTGCCATTCCAGGGGCTCCCTTAATAACACTACATTCAATTTACACTTGTTCCTGTTTTTAGTTGCCTGTTAGGTAAATTTCTTACTAGTCTGTTGTAGTATACAGTTCTCAGGAGACCTTGGAGTGGCACAGTGATTTCAGCTGCTGCTGAGCTAGTGTATCTTTGGGGTGCATCTGCCTTAATATTCTCCATATTACCTTGATTATTTTGCCTTTGAGTAAATACCGTTGGAGATTTCTGCCTTGGTCTTGGTTTGTGACTCACTGGATCATATTCGGACCTCTGGTCATTACATTTTTGGCGTAGTCGGCAGGATCCAGTGTTTGTCATGGACGAGGGCGAGGGTGGAAATGACCCCGCTGTATCCGCATCCTCCTTGGGGGTTGGGGTTCCCCTGGCAGCCGCGGCGACCCCGGGAGGGTATGTGCCTGTAGGGGCTTTACCTCAGCACATGCCGAAATACGATAGGCGCAATATGGCGTTGCAAGATTGGGCTGAGAGAATCCGGAGTATTCTGCGCATGTGTAATTTGACCCCCGCGTTACGCGCTGAGCTGGCATTAAATGCACTGGAGGGTGATATTAGGCGTATGGTGATGGTGCGCCCAGAATCAGAGAGGGATACATTAGAAAAGATTTTGGAACTGTTAGAGGGGAGTTTGGGGGGCCGAGCGCGTGTGGCCCAGCTTCGGTCCCTATTCTTTAATCGTCCCCAGAGAGAGTGTGAGTCCCTGATGCAGTACTCTAATATTTTGCAAGAGATGTTGAATGAGATGCAGCGACTAGACCCGGGGGCCATGGGGGCGTTCCGGGAGGTAGACCGCTTGCTCCGGGACCAATTCATCACCGGTTTAGCCAATAGACTTCTCCAGGACAAACTGTTGGAAATGGCCCGGGTTGCACCAGAGTTATCTTTCTGGCAGATTTACCGAGCTGCAGTGGAAAGGGAAGAGAAATCAGCCTATGTTCCCGAGGGGTCAGTGAACAGTGCCCAGCTGGAGGAAGGTGGGTCATCAGGGTCGGGGGGAGAGGGGCTGGTAAGCGTGGTACAAGCTTTGCGTGCTGAGGTGAAGGAGTTGAAGCTGAAATTGTCTCAACTGACAGTTGATCCCGCCTCTACCCCCTCACGGGGACCTCCTGCCCCACCCCCTGGAACGGTGACCCCGCAAATGGCCAGGTCGTCGTATCAGAATGAGTCAAGCCCTCGCCCACGAGGAACAATCACCTGCTGGAAGTGTGGCCGCCAGGGACACATCTCGCGTTTCTGCCGGGCGCATACAGCCCCAGAAACCCCGTCGCCGGCTTTAGACTTCCGGCCGCTGCCATGAGAGGGCAAGCAGCAGCGGCCCCACCCACACAAAGCCCTCGACGGAATGAACAAGATTTGTTTGCATGTAGTCCAGTGATAGAAGCAGAGTTTAAAGGGCGGAAGATGAGGTGCTTGGTTGACACGGGATCCGAATGTACTATAATGCCTCTAGAAGTATATGAGAGATACTTCAGTCGACTAGTGATTCCAGAGGATGGCCGAGTGATACGACTGACCGCCGCAAATAATGGTCAATTGTCAGTCAAAGGGATCGTGTGGATGCAACTAAAAATGTTTGGTCAAGAGCTGGGGCAGAAAGGGGTAGTACTGGTGGATCACCCCCCTAGAAGAGGGATGGAAGTGACGCTCGGAATGAACGTGCTGCGAGATTTGAATCACCAGATGTATGCCAGTGAAGGACCCCGATACTGGGCCCGTGCGACAAGACACCGACCCACACAGAGAATTCTACACCGTCTAGTGCTGAGTTGCGACTTGCTGAAAAGTGCGGTCCCAGGTGGCCGGGTGGGCCGGGTCCGAGTGACTTCGAGGGCCCCGATCCTGCTGGGACCCAGACAAGAGGAACTCTTAATGCTGCCTGTGGGAGCTGCACAGAGATTGAATGGGCTTGAAGTGCTACTTGAGCCCGCCCGAGAGGGTTCCTCATTTGCCAAGGTACATGTGGCCCGGTCTTTGGCGATTGTGAAGAATGGACGAGTGCCGGTCCGATGCATCAATGTTTTAGATGAAGCTGTTGCAATTCCCGCTGGGACCATACTGGCTGAACTGTTCATGCCAGCAGAGAAGGTGCCGGAAAATGCAGGGTTCGAATTGCGACCAGACCAACAGTCATCCTGGACATTCGCGGTCGAGGTAGGCCGGACTGAACCTCCTACGGAGGAATGGAATGTTCATGTGATCATGGAGCAGATGGGAGTGGATCGGGAGAAGCTGACCCCCGTGCAGTTGGAGCAGTTGGAGAGAGTTTTGTGGGAACATGAAGAGACATTTTCCCGACATGGAGAGGACTTCGGGTGTACCCAGACGATTGAGCATGAGATTCCAACGGGGGATACTCCACCCATTAGAGAAAGATATCGTCAAATTCCTCCGGCGCTCTATCAAGAGGTGAAGAGCATGGTGGCCAGTATGCTGGACAACCAAGTGATCCGAGAGAGCCGGAGTCCCTGGGTGGCCCCTGTAGTTTTGGTCCGCAAGAAGGATGGGACACTCCGATTTTGTGTGGACTATCGGAAATTGAATGCCCACACCGTACGGGACGCATATCCTTTACCCCGTATTGAAGAATCCCTGTCGGCCCTGGGTCGGGCCAAGTATTTCTCAACGTTGGATTTGGCAAGCGGGTACTGGCAGGTCCCAATGGCTGAAAAAGATCGGGCCAAGACGGCGTTTGTCTTGCCAATGGGGCTCTTTGAGTTCAACCGGATGCCCTTTGGCCTCGCTACCGCCCCGGGAACCTTCCAACGCCTGATGGAACATTGCTTGGGCGATCTAAATTTTGAATCAGTCCTGATATATCTAGACGACATTGTGGTGTTCGGAACCTCATTTGAAGATCATCTGGAGAAGCTGCGTCAAGTTCTCTGGCGGCTCAAGAGCTACGGCCTGAAAATAAAGCCAAAAAAATGTCAACTGTTACGAAACCAGATTGAATATTTGGGGCATCTGGTGACCCCGGATGGGGTACTACCTTTAGCCAGTAAGATTAAGGCGGTACAAGAGTGGACACCTCCTTGTGACCTGCGAGAAGTGCGGGCCTTCCCGGGCCTAGCAGGATACTATCGGCGGTTTGTGCCTAAATTCTCACAAGTGGTGAGTCCCTTGAATGAACTTTTGAGAGGGACAGCGCTGGGTCCTCGAAATCGCCCCATTCCATGGGGGCCCCTACAGAAAAAGGCATTTGATGGAGTGAAAACCGCCCTAACGAGTGCCCCATTGCTGGCCTACGCCCGGTTTGACACCCCTTTTTTGTTGTATACCGATGGTAGTCTTCATGGGTTGGGGGCAGTACTAGCACAGGTGCAGGACGGCCGAGAACGAGTGATTTCTTATGGCAGCAGATCTTTAAGAGACTCCGAGCGAAATCCGGCTAACTACAGCTCATTCCGGCTGGAATTGCTGGCCCTGGTGTGGGCAATGACAGAACGCTTCGCCGAGTATCTAACAGGAGCTGAGGTGCTAGTCATGACAGATAACAACCCGCTAGCTCACTTAGAGAATGCAAAACTGGGGGCGTTGGAGCAGCGGTGGGTCGCCAGACTGGCCAAGTTCAATTACCGCATTAAATTTCGCTCTGGTCGAGAGAACAGCAATGCAGATGCATTGTCAAGAGTGTCCCTTGGGTCATCCGGGGAAGATGTTGACGAACAACTTGAGGATACTGAAACTCCAGCTTTGGGGCAAATACCTATCTTCCAAAGTGTGGTACACTCAAGTGGGGTGGCCACCGGGATGCCCTGTGTCCTGGGTAAAACACCCTCAGATTGGACAAGAGTCCAGGATGAGTGTCCGGACATTGCACTTGTGCGCCGTTGGGTACAAAACAGGGCCTGGCCCAGTGCAGAGGACAAGGCTCAGTTGTCCATGGAAGGAATGAAACTCCTTCGACAATGGGATAAATTGTGTGTGGAACAAGGTCTTTTGTATCGTAAGGTGTACCTGCCATCGGAGCTGCAGCATCGGTACCAACTGATAATTCCTGTGGGGATGGGGCCAGTGGTCGCTAGTGAGGCGCATGAGAAGGGGGCCCATTTTGGAAGTGAAAAGACACTTCAGTGGTTGCAGCGAGTCCTCTACTGCCCTGAGTTGGGAGGGATGGTGGCCGACGCGTGTCGGCAGTGCCGAATTTGTGGGCTCAACAAAAGCCCTGAGCAGCGGGCTCCCATACAGTCTATTAAGATTTCAGCTCCACTGGAACTACTCATGATTGACTACGTGTTGATAGGGTACTCTACGTCAGGGTACTCCTATTGCCTGGTGATGACAGATCACTTTACCAAGTATGCTGTAGCGGTGCCGACAAGAGATCAGACGGCCAAGTCGGCGGCTGAGGCAGTGTGCCGACATTTCTTCCAAGTGTTCGGGTGTCCGCAGAGAATACATTCAGATCAAGGGGCCTGCTTTCAGGGGACGCTGATGAAAGAGTTGCACCAGCTCTATGGTATCGAGCAGTCGAGAACAACGCCTTACCACCCTCAGGGTAACGGGGCGTGTGAGCGTTTTAATCGGACCCTGTTGCAAATGTTGAGGTCCTTAGAGAGTCAGCAACAGACATGCTGGCCTGAGTATCTCCCCCAATTGATGTGGGCTTACAATAACAGGGTGCACAGTACTACTGGTTACTCACCACACATGTTGATGTTTGGTAGACCTGGACGAGACATTGAGGATTTGAACATGCCAGATCCCTCCTCCGCCCCCCTTCGGACTGCATCCGAGTGGGTACGAGAGCATCGGCGGCGGTTGAGGGTGGTGCATCAGGTGGTGGGCGACCGCCTTCGCCAGGTGGTCCATAAGGACACGCGACCTGTACAAACAGAGCTGTTCTCTCCGGGAGACAGAGTGTTGGTGAGGACAAAACGACGGTCAGGAAAGCTGAGTGACCGATGGGAGGCGATACCGTATCTGATAAAAAAAACAGGTGAACCCTGAGATTCCAGTGTACGAGGTCGAACCGGTGGGGACAGGGGGGCCAACCCGTAATTTGCATCGTAACATGTTACAACGGTGCTGGTTTGAAGATTCGGCGCCTACCCCCCTAGAGCCAGAGGCCATGTTTCAAGGGGCGGAAGCTCTGAATGATCTTGAGTTTGATGGTGTGCTTACTCCTGCGCCTGCTTATTTGCCCCCTGTGACCGATCTGGCCTCGGGTGATGAGAATGTTGGGGATATGGAGGATGTTGTTGAGGAGAGTGCATCAGGTCAACTGCTTGGTCCTGACGCTGTATCACAGGACATCGAGCCGCAGGAGGAGACAACTCCACTTACGCCCACTAACACGACCACGGAAGAGACTCTAGCTCCCTCTAAGGTCGCACCTGTTGATGTAGGACTCAGGAGAACGACACGATCTACGGCAGGAATACCGCCTCAGCGATATGCTCAAGATGAATTTGAGTGGGGAGGTATGTCGAGGACGCCAACCTCTAGTGGGGTGGCATGTAAGAGGGTGAACTGTAGTCCCACTGAGAGGGCACTAAGACCCTGTGGTTTTTGCATGTTGCAACAGAAGACAGACAGTGCAAAACTCCCAGAGACAATGTGTGCTGGGGGGTGGGGTCCAGTGTCTCGTGTGTGAAGTGAAAGTAGGAAGTGAGAGCTGAGAGAGAAAAGGCGGGAAGCAAAGGAGAAGCTGCTGTGAGATCTTAAAAAAAAGAGACTGTGTGTGGATTTACTGCAAGTGTTTTTGGAGGAAAAGAAGCTTTTGAGAGACTTTTTGTTGCTAACGTTCCCCTGGAGAAGAGCTAACCTTTTGTTTAACTCTGTGAGAGACTTGTGTTGCTAACGTTTCCTGGAGAAGAGCTAACCCTTTATCTAAGAAAAGACTGAGACTTTACTAAGAACCCAGTACGAATTTGGAAGTCTGTGGATTCCCTGTGCATTGAGTGGAAAAACAAGTCTGGACAGAATGCTGATACAGAGAAGGACGGATTGTCGTGGAAGCATTCCTAGGAGCTACAGAAGCAGAGACTACATCGTGAGACCACTAACTAAGTCCCCGGCGTTTGGGCTCAGCATCGGCCGACAAGACAAGAGGAGCTTGCTGTAACTTATTGGCGCTGAAGATAAGGACTGGCTGCAGCCTGTGCGGATTCCTGCCTTTGAGGAAATCTATCTCAGGATACGGTACCATAGTTATAGATACCCGGGTATCTCTGCTCAGACTGTTAAGTTGTTACTTTAGAGGTGTATCTTATATTAGAGTTGTGTAAGTTATACTCAATGTGCCATTCCAGGGGCTCCCTTAATAACACTACATTCAATTTACACTTGTTCCTGTTTTTAGTTGCCTGTTAGGTAAATTTCTTACTAGTCTGTTGTAGTATACAGTTCTCAGGAGACCTTGGAGTGGCACAGTGATTTCAGCTGCTGCTGAATTAGTGTATCTTTGGGGTGCATCTGCCTTAATATTCTCCATATTACCTTGATTAATTTGCCTTTGAGTAAATACCGTTGGAGATTTCTGCCTTGGTCTTGGTTTGTGACTTACTGGATCATATTCGGACCTCTGGTCATTACAGGGGGCTGTGATCTGTGGGAGGCTGTGATCTGTGGGGGGCTGTGATCTGTGGGGGGCTGTGATCTGTGCCCCCTTCTGCGATGTGTATGGGATGTGAGGACACGGTCACACCAGAGCCATTGCTCAGCCTGGGGCCTGGGATCTCCTATGACATGGCAGCCCCTCAACTGCGAGGAGACAGGACAGTTTTCTACATTCACCGTCGTTATCATTGGGGTGTGGGCCATAATGGAGGCCGGACCACCCTGGGATCACCATGTCTGTCTTCTGTGATTCTGCGACCCTGCAGATGTTGCCTTGGTTTCCATGGTGATGTGACCCGAGTACAGAATCAGGGTTTTGTGGTGAAGCCCCCCAGCAGGCACAGAGGGGCATTGTCAGCTGGAGCTGGCAGCTCCTTCAGTTCATTGCTGTCGGGGGGGTGATGGCAGCTGACCGCCCCCTCCCCTACACAGCAGCACAGTCTGTGCCCCAGGGAGAAAAGGGCCCTGAGGGCCACACACAATATCATCATGTCCTGGAGAGTCAGCGACCGATATGACAGCTCAATAGTATGGATACACAGGTGTCATATACAGGGCGGCACTGACGCTGGGGTACAGGGCAGACACTGGGGTACAGTACTATGGCACTATTGCACTGATCCTGGGGTACAGTACTATTTCACTATGGCACTGATGCTGGGGTACAGGACTGCGACACTGACGCTGGGGTACAGGACTGCGACACTGGCACTGGGGTACAGGACTGCGACACTGACGCTGGGGTACAGGACTATGGCACTGATGCTGGGGTACAGGACTGCGACACTGACGCTGGGGTACAGGACTGCGACACTGGCACTGGGGTACAGGACTGCGACACTGACGCTGGGGTACAGGACTATGGCACTGATGCTGGGGTACAGGACTGCGACACTGACGCTGGGGTACAGGACTGCGACACTGGCACTGGGGTACAGGACTGCGACAGTGACGCTGGGGTACAGGACTGCGACACTGGCACTGGGGTACAGGACTGCGACACTGACGCTGGGGTACAGGACTGCGACACTGGCACTGGGGTACAGGACTGCGACACTGACGCTGGGGTACAGGACTGCGACACTGGCACTGGGGTACAGGACTGCGACACTGGCACTGGGGTACAGGACTGCGACACTGGCACTGGGGTACAGGACTGCGACACTGGCACTGGGTTACAGGACTGCGACACTGGCGCTGGGGTACAGGACTGCGACACTGACGCTGGGGTACAGGACTGCGACACTGGCGCTGGGGTACAGGACTGCGACAGTGACGCTGGGGTACAGGACTGCGACACTGGCACTGGGGTACAGGACTGCGACACTGGCTCTGGGGTACAGGACTGCGACACTGGCACTGGGGTACAGGACTGCGACACTGACGCTGGGGTACAGGACTGCGACACTGGCACTGGGGTACAGGACTGCGACACTGGCACTGGGGTACAGGACTGCGACACTGGCACTGGGGTACAGGACTGCGACACTGGCACTGGGGTACAGGACTGCGACACTGGCACTGGGGTACAGGACTGCGACACTGGCGCTGGGGTACAGGACTGCGACACTGGCCCTGGGGTACAGGACTGCGACACTGGCACTGGGTTACAGGACTGCGACACTGGCGCTGGGGTACAGGACTGCGACACTGGCACTGGGGTACAGGACTGCGACACTGGCACTGGGGTACAGGACTGCGACACTGGCACTGGGGTACAGGACTGCGACACTGGCACTGGGGTACAGGACTGCGACAGTGGCACTGGGGTACAGGACTGCGACACTGGCACTGGGGTACAGGACTGTGACACTGACGCTGGGGTACAGGACTGCGACACTGGCACTGGGGTACAGGACTGCGACACTGGCGCTGGGGTACAGGACTGTGACACTGACGCTGGGGTACAGGACTGCGACACTGGCACTGGGGTACAGGACTGCGACACTGGCACTGGGGTACAGGACTGCGACACTGGCACTGGGGTACAGGACTGCGACACTGGCACTGGGGTACAGGACTGCGACACTGACGCTGGGGTACAGGACTGTGTCAGGGAAATATGAATCACTTCCCCTTGTCCTGGTTACACAACCAAAGCTGACTTACTGCCCTCCCCCCATTGGTTTCTCCTCAACCAAAAGCCTGCTACATCCCCCTCACTGCTGCAAGCCCCCTCTGTCTCCCTCTGTGAAATTCTACTCTCTTCCCCCTCCCTCGGGAATGCAGTTTATGGCTCTATAGTTTCCCACCGGAAATTTCTTTGTTCCTATCCCCCACATAAAAAGTAAAATTTAATAATTCCCAGTAATCCTAGAAACGTGAAAATTGAATTTCCATGATCTGGACCCATAGGGCTGGGCATGTCAGTATTTTGTGGCCTTTAGGGCCATCAGGAACCTGGAAAATGAATTTCTGCCCCCCAGTAACACACAGACATGCCATGTTTGGTATCAAAAGAATGGTAATTTCACAGGGAAAAATACAATGCCCATATTGTCGCCTTTCAAGAGAAAGATATGGAAAATAGGAGTTTTGATAACTTAAGCAGGTGATCCCGTCTACCTGACCCATGTCACAATGGACTGACATTGCCAGTCGTAACAACCCCACACATAGAAAAGCCTCTAAGGTAAAAGGGAGGCCAAGGAAGGTGTTACCCCCCAGGCCGTCCGAGGTGTGGGAAGGTATGTCCTACAGCCGGGCAGGGTGAGTGAAACCTGTGTCCCACTGTCTGTCAGGAGGATGAGGAGAAGGTACTCCTAGCCTGTCAGAGGAGTGGGAAAATTGTACCCAGGTCCATCATGGTGGTGGGCCAGTATGCCCCACAGCCTGTAGGAGAAATAAAAAAAGTTAACCCCCTGGGAGACAGCCTGTCCAGGCGTTGTCACCTACAGCCCGAGAACCCAGAACACAGGAAATGCCCTGTCTACTGGACTCTCATCAACAAGTGGGATCACAGGATCAGAACAGGTCCCAGAGGGTCTCTGTAAATTTGGGACCTTAGCGTCACGTTGGGCTACTCCTAGCCAAGAGTCCCAGACTAGTTGGAAGATGCTGAGTGACCCGTTCCCCGGAGAAGCCTATCTCTGGAGAGTCACAGAGCTGCGCATGGAGGAGTACCGAGAGGTTCTGCCTCCGTAGTGCAGTACAAAAGGGCGAGGAGTAAGAGAAATATGAATCATTTCCCCTAGTCTGGGTTACACAACCAAAGCTGACTTACTGTCCTTCCCCCCATTGGTTTCTTCACAACCAAAAGCCTGCTACATCCCTCTCACTGCTGCAAGCCCCCTTGGTCTGACTGTGAAATTCTACTCTCTTTCCCCTCCCTCAGGAATAGTTTATGGCTCTAAGGTTTCCCAAAGGAAATTTCTTTGTTCCTATCCCCCACACACAATAAGTTACATTTAATAACTCCCAGTAATCCTAGAAACATGAAAACTGGATTTCCAGGATATGGACTCGTAGGGCTACGCCTGACAGCTGTGATGCAGTGACGCATGATGCAGCCAGGGGGCGCTGTGTGGGCTCCTCAGGATATGCCTGGAGGAGTAACTGCGCTTGTGAAACAGGGTCCGGCATGATTGTAAATGGCCGATATGTGTCGCAGAGGGAGTTTGCTGTTTTTCTGGGACCTGTAGTCCCAAAAGTATTTGTGTTGCTTTAAAGGGAGGCTTACAGGGTTAGTTGGAGAGCTGGGTGGGACTGACTAACCACACACGACGTCCCGGGAAGTGGTAGTTTCCCAAAAAGGGGTGGAGCCTCCTGAAGTTAAAAGTGGTGGTACAGACGAACTGTTGCCCAGAGCAATTGTACTATGTATATCCAATTTGTCATAAGAACTACCCTCCTGGCAAGAGGCTACATGGGTGTGTTCTGGAGTTGAACGCAGAGGTAGAGCATGTATTTGGTCTGGTCAATTTGGGGAGCTCGGTGACCCTAGTAAGGGCTGTAGAAGATAGAGCTGTAATGTCCAAAAAGAAGATCGAGGTCACCTGCATCCATGGGGACACTAAGGTTTATTCAGTGGCCCTGTTGCATTTCGAGGCAGTCAGGGGCCATACAAGTCTTGAGGCCCCCATAGTCCCAAACTTAGCCTGTCCGGTGGTAGTGGGCCGGCACTCTAGGCTGTTCTCAGTCTTGTGGGAGGAGGGCGTTCCTCTACAGCAGGAGGATGGAAGTCCCTCTACTGTTGCGGCGGCATACATTAAGGCAGTAATACCTCCCAAAATTGATGGGTCAGACGTTGGGTTGACCAGTGGTAAGGGTGCATCTGCCCAACATATGGACATGATGTCACCTTACATGTACTACAAGATGACTGATAATGATGTGGTAGTAAAAGAGAGCGGAGCTGACACCCAGATAGAGAGGAATTTCAAGGTTCACCATACTATGGGATGTGACACAGACTCTGGGGGTGACTGTGACGTGTCATTGCCAGTAGCAACCGCTAGGGCTGAGTACAATGGTGTGCTGACAGAAGCACTGACACCGTGAAATGACAGTGCTCCACAAGGTGAAGTCAGGATGACGATAGAAGCCATAGCAGATGTCACGATAATATGAATATGCCATGTTTGGAGTATATACCTAACAGTTCCATGGCTTTTCAGACATATGCTGTGGGCCTTTCCGACCCCCCTCTTCTCAATCTGCCTAGAAAAAACTCCTCACTCTCTTAAGGTACCGTCACACTTAGCGACGCTGCAGCGATACCGACAACGATCCGGATCGTTGCAGCGTCGCTGTTTGGTCGCTGGAGAGCTGTCACACAGACCGCTCTCCAGCGACCAACGATGCTGGTAACCAGGGTAAACATCGGGTAACTAAGCGCAGGGCCGCGCTTAGTAACCCGATGTTTACCCTGGTTACCATCCTAAAAGTAAAAAAAACAAACACTACATATTTACCTACAGCCGTCTGTCCTCCAGCGCTGTGCTCTGCACTCCTCCTGTACTGTCTGTGTGAGCACAGCGGCCGGAAAGCAGAGCGGTGACGTCACCGCTCTGCTTTCCGGCTGACCGACGCTCACAGACAGTACAGGAGGAGAGCAGAGCACAGCGCTGGAGGACAGACAGCTGTAGGTAAGTATGTACTGTTTGTTTTTTTTACTTTTAGGATGGTAACCAGGGTAAACATCGGGTTACTAAGCGCGGCCCTGCGCTTAGTTACCCGATGTTTACCCTGGTTACCAGTGAAGACATCGCTGAATTGGTGTCACACACGCCGATTCAGCGATGTCTGCGGGGAGTCCAGCGACGAAATAAAGTTCTGGACTTTCTTCCCCGACCAGCGACAGCACAGCAGGGGCCTGATCGCTGCTGCCTGTCACACTGGACGATATCGCTAGCGAGGACGCTGCAACGTCACAGATCGCTAGCGATATCGTCTAGTGTGACGGTACCTTTAGCCTGCAGGCAACTCCCTCCTCCCTGCTATATAGTGTAATGTGAGCCCAGTATGCTAGCAACCCTCACTAGAATCACTGAAGAATGTTTATGGCTTTGAGCTGTGAAAGCCAGACTCTGTGTAAAACCTCTCCTCCCCCCTCCCACCTGATACTGGCTAAAACTGGTACATCAAGCATGGGATTCTTTTGTTCTTTTAAAGCTAGGTATACTGGCACAGATCAAGGCTAGAGATCTAAGGAATATATATTCCGGATGTCCATCGAGAGATCTATAGTTCTTTTGCAATTGCTAGGAGCTAAACCCAACGAGTACACTTAAAAGAATCCCCCCAATGTGGTGCACATCCTGATCATTGTGTTGTTCATATACGAGGTTCATACAGTGAGTGATGTATAAAAATGGTTTGTCCTAGCTCTAAGTAAGGGGAGGATTCAGCCTCTGAGTGAGGTCAACCCAGGGGGTGTGCCTTGGTTTTGGGCTGGGAGATAACTGAGTGGGACATGAGTCTTCCAGGGTCTTTTGTCCGGGGTCTAGCTGCTAGACAGATGTGTGATATGCATCTAGATGTGTCCCCTGAGCACATGGTCAGCTGAGAGATGAAATGATCTGAACGAAATGTAAGTGTTTTTTTCAACTTTAAACCCATTTTATTTGTAATTGTACTGTACATACGATACTTGTCTTCTTCATAATATCTTTTTATACTTCTGTAAACACTGCCTACTGTTTTGGAGTAAAATTTTAAAATTACTAGCTTTGACTCTCCTTGCTCTATAATGAATTGTCACTTCCTCTGAAGTGAATTATGCTACTAATTTGGGTGGGCTCCAAACACGTTAATAATTAAGAAATCGGAGCTGGTGGCCACAGGATTTGACCTGTGCGTTTGGGAGGCTTTGTAGCGACTGGCGGCATTGATAATTATTGTTCCCGCCTGAGTAGGAGTAGTTATATCACCCTCGCTGCAGTGTGCCCATTTTCCAGTACAAAGTAAGGCAACCTTTCTGGCGACTAATTATTCTAGGTGCCGTACCTTGTCTGACCTGAGGGTAAGGGGGGTGCCAGAGAGCTCCAAGTTCAACACCGGAACTGGGAAGTGGGTTAAAGATAAATCCCCTTCAGAAAGAACCAGGGGCAACCAAACAACCCCGGATCATGACAAATTGGTGTGAGTGGAGGGGATGGTAAAGGTATCCTTCCCGTGAACCGTGACATATTGGTGGCAGAGCAGTGGGATAACAGAGCATTAGTGATCGGATTTGAACAATCATTCCTCTCACTGAAAACTTGCACAGTTCTTGTGAGGACTTTGCGCAAAAAAGTTTTGGAGAACGAGCTCAGTGTTTACTATTCCTGAGACAATTGTGTGTATAGTAATTACCCCCTCCCTTTCGCTTTGTTTTTCTATCCTATCTTTTATTTGGCAATGATGGCCGCAAAAGGAGAAGGCTGGTACACCCAGAAGAAGAAGGACACTCTTGTTGGAGTATACACGTACCACGGCCTGGACCCCATGGCAAAACCAAGGCTCAATTGGTCACAGAACTGGTGCAATTTGAAGCGGACCAAACCCAGCCTCAGGGCCCAGCAGACGCAGAAGCCAGTACCAGCGAAAATGGTGCCGCAGAAGAGGTCCAACCACTGAATGGCCCTAATAGCAACCAGGGCGGATTAAACCCCCACCTGCTGGTGGTCTTGGAACAACTCCCCACCAACGACTTTGATGGACGTCTGCAGCTGATCCAGCAATACCAAGAGAAAGCAGAAAAGCGACAGGCGAGAGAGCCCAGAGGGAAGCGGAGAGAGCTGAGCGAGAGGCCTAAGTTCGGAGAGACCAAGAACTGCGGCTAGCCCAACTCAGAGCTGTACCATAAACCACTCAGAGCCGTGAATCCAGCAACGCGCAGTTCCCAAAACCCCGGGCAGAGCACTTTCCTGTGACTTGGGACTTGGACATGTTTCTGCGGGCCTTTGAGAAAACCTGTCGACAGTACCGGCTGCCGGATAACCAATGGGCCCGATACCTGACCCCAGGGTAAAAGGCAAAGCACGGGAGGCGTTTGCTTCTCTCCCGCCAGACCAAGATAAAGATTATGAGGCCATCAAGCAGGCCCATCAAGCAGAGCCACTGACCAACGCAGAGTTGAAACTCTACGTGGATGCCTCCAGATTTGCAGATGATGAAGGAAGATTCCACACGGGATGTGCAGTGACCAGCAATCAAGAGATCCTGTGGTCCAGAAGTCTGCCACCTAACCTGTCAGCCAAGGAAGCAGAACTGATAGCGCTGACGCTATCAGAAGGCAAAACTGCAAATATATACACCGATTCAAGGTACTCACATGGCATAGCACACGACTTTGGACCCATCTGGGCTGCAAGGGACTTCATCACAGCAAGCGGAACAGCCGTGAAGCATCATGGAGCCATCAAGGACCTGTTGGACCCACTCCAACTTCCAAAAATGTTGGCAGTACTAAAAGTCAAGGCACATGGAAAATTGAACACAGTAGAGGCACTGGGGAACAACATGGCGGATATGGAAACCAAAGAAGCAGCCAAAGGAAGACAATATGGAGAGGTGGGAGAGGTCATAGAGCCAAACGGCTACTACATGGCAACTGAGGACAAGGCACCTGACCAGATGACGTCCTGGGATCTGTTCAAAAAGCTGCAAGAGCAAGCCCCAAAGGACAAGAAGGAATGCTGGATGCGTAAGGGAGCAACACATGAAGAAGGAAGGGTATACGCAATGGACTACAAACCCTGTTTACCCCGAAGCATGTACCCACACACAGATCAAAGACACATATGAATGATCTGATTGGTGCTTACTGGTTCGCTCCAGGATCTCCACCCTAACAGCCAAGTTCACTAGCAGCTGTCTGACCTGCGACAAATGCAACCCTGGAAGAATGGAGAAAGTTCCCACACATCATCTTGCCAGACCACTGTACCCCTTCCAGAGAATCCAGATAGACCACATCCAGATGTCGCCAAGTGGGGGATTCGAATATGCCCTTGTGGTCGTGGACGTGTTCTCAGGATGGCCAGAAGTTTTTCCCATTAAGGAACCAGTCAGCAAAGACTACTGCAAAGAAGCTACTCTCAGAGATGAGATATGCAGATATGGGGTCTCAGACGTGATAGAGAGTGACCAGGGACCCGCATTCACAGCAAATCTCACACGGGAGATCTGGTGAGCAGTAGAGTCAGACTTAGGCCTACACAATCTCTACAATCCCCAGAGTAGCGAGAAAGTGGAAAGACTGAATGGGACACTTAAAGGGACTCTGTCACCTGAATTTGGAGGGAACAATCTTCATCCATAGGGGCGGGGTTTTTGGGTGTTTGATTCACCCTTTCCTTACCCGCTGGCTGCATGCTGGCTGCAATATTGGATTGAAGTTCATTCTCTGTCCTCCGTAGTACATGCCTGCGCAAGGGCCGTGTTCTCCAACTGACCTGGAAAGACTGAGTTAACGGTCCACGAGGTGGACACCGGGAATCATTCCCCACTGCGGTGAACACCCTATCGGATCTCCGATGAGGTGCAGCAGGTTATGCGCCAGGAGATTGATGAGATATTACAGCTGGTGGTGATTCAACGGTCAAAGAGCGCCAGGGCCTCACCTGTAGTTCTCATGCCAAAGAAAAATCAGACCACCCGGTACTGCGTGTACTACAGGGGCTCAATACCTTCACAGCCTCAGGCATGCACCCAATGCCACGCTCCGAGGAGCTGCTTGAGCGGTTAGCGCCAAAAGGGCCAGAGTATGGCAATGCAAATGGGTTGTACCACCGGGGAGAACCTGTTGAGGTGTGCATGGAGGAGTACCAAGAGGTTCTGCCTCTGTAGCGCAGTCCAAAAGGGAGAGGTGTCATGATAATGTAAAAATGCCATATTGTGAATTTAGTTCTAGAAGGTTCCTTGGCAGACACACACTGTGGGCAATTGTGACCCCCCCCCTCTTCTCACTCTGTCTGCTGCCTGTGTATGTAATTCAAAACCCCTCAGTTTCCCTCCTCCCACAAGAATTTATATAGCTGCAAATACCAGACTGTAAACACTACTCATTCCCCCCTCCCACCTGGTACTGCCCAAAACTAGTAAAGAAAGCCTGAGATTCTTTGTTCTATTTAAGTGATATATAGGGGCACCAATTCAGGTTAGAGATATACATAGTAACATAGTTAGTAAGGCCAAAAAAAGACATTTGTCCATCCAGTTCAGCCTATATTATTATAAGAATTATATATTCCGGATATCCATCGATAGATCTATAACACACTGAAACTGCTAGCAGCTAAACGCAACGAGTGCAAAGAGTGCAAAAACCCAGGAGTGCCTGGATTTTCCGCTGTGAGATAATTTAGTGAGACAACAGTCTTGCAGTGTCTTTTGTCCGGGGTCTAGCTGTTGTACAGATGTGTGATGCATCTAGACGTAGCCCCTCCTCCTCAGCACACGGCCAGCCATGATGATGCAATGACATAACGACCTGTAAGTGTTCTTTTAAATTGTAATCCTTTTTTTATTTGTAATTGTATTGTACATATGATTTGCCTCCTTTATAATATCTTTTTATACCTCTGTAAAAACTGCCTACCTATTTTTGGAGTAAAATATAAAATTACTAGCTTGTCTCTCCTTGTTCTATAACGAACTGTCGCGTCCTCTGAGGTGAATTACGCTACTGAATTGGGTTGGCTCCAGTCCCATTAATAATTAGGAAAATCGGAGCTGGTGGCAGCAGAATTTGTCCTGTGCAATTGATGATAAAGGTATCCTCCCCGTGAACCGTGACATGTTGGTGGGATCCCTGACACATCCAGTGGGATTCGTGACACCATCATCCTCCCTGCCATCCTCATCATCCTCACCTCCATCCCATCATCCTCCCCGCTATTCCATCATCCTCCCTGCCATCCTCATCTCCATCCTCATTATCCTCACCTCCATCCCATCATCCTCCCTGCCATCCTCGCCTTCACCCCATCTGTAAGGGATCTGACAGGGGAAGGGGGCGTCGACTTTGCTCACCTCGGGGGAGTGGAGAGAAGGACCCAGCAGGGGTCGGCTCTCTGGCAACACCACTTGCCTCAGGTCAGTCAGGGAACTGCACTGAGGCTAAATAGTCGCTGGAAAGGCTTCCCTTATAGGTACAAGTTATTGGGGCACTCCCAGTGAGGGGGGATATATATTACCAGTTCAGGCTGGGGATACATATATAAGCCTCCCAGCTGTCACTGCCAGAGCTCCTCACTTGAACAATATGGTACTCTGCCACCAGTTCCTCATTTTAAATTAGCTCCGTCCAACAGGAAGCTCAGATCGGGTCAGGAACCAACCCTGGGGTAGCGTATAATATAACCAACGGAGCGTGCGGATGTGGGGATTCGTGGATCGAGATAAAAGAGCAATCCAAGATTAATTTTATATTTAATCGCCGAAGAGGCGCACCAGAAGATACAGCTAAACATGCAAGAGCAAATATATACAGTCAGGAGAGTAGTACAAGGATAGGGTACAGATAGGTTGCAATTACCGTGTTATGTGACCACAGGGAGGCCCTGATGGATCACAGGTCCAAATCTTGGTTACAGGCTTTCCGGGCTGTTCTGTCCAACCATATAATTGCTGTCTAGAAAGTTTAGTCATTTTTTTATGTGTCCGTTATTACAGACATTGTATTTTTGTGTGTATTAATCCTTCCTATATTTCATATTGTAAGGTAACCGCACCACCTGCTGTCCATTTAATGCATAGATTCTAGTTTTAATTGGCAATGTCTTGTGGGAAGTTCCTAGGGCATTGTGGGATTGTTCCTGTTGCATTATGGTCTATTATGACACTGTGAGGCTATGTGCACACGTTCAGGATTTCTCGCAGAAAATTCCTGAGAAAAACCAGACATTTTCTGCAAGAAATCCGCGTTTTTGCCGCGTTTTTTTCCGGACACTTCCCAATGCATTTTGGAGTGGGAAATCCGCAAAAAAACCACAAAATTAATGAACATGCTGCAGTTTTTACCGCGATGCATTTTTTTCGCGGAAAAAAACGCATCATATGCACAAAACATGGAAACAGGAACACATGGGCTACTTGCACAGTGAACAAGTCTGTATGATCATGTTCACACACCACCAAGAAACCTGAAGACACAAAAGAGAATGGTAAAACCAAAAACACTCAGTTTGAAAAAATGTTGCAGTAATCCGCAAGTGCTAGTAAAAGATGTAAAAAACAGGGTATTTGGTTGATACGTTTTTTGCAAAAAATGTATACTAAGCTGCTCTACCAATCTTCACATTTTTTCAAACTGAGTGTTTTTGGTTTTACTATTCTCTTTTGTGTCTTCATATGCACAAAACATGCAGAATTCATTCTAAATGATGGGACCTGTAGTCCCAAAAGTATTTGTGTTGCTTTAAAGGGAGGCTTACAGGGTTAGTTGGAGAGCTGGGTGGGACTGACTAACCACACACGACGTCCCGGGAAGTGGTAGTTTCCCAAAAAGGGGTGGAGCCTCCTGAAGTTAAAAGTGGTGGTACAGACGAACTGTTGCCCAGAGCAATTGTACTATGTATATCCAATTTGTCATAAGAACTACCCTCCTGGCAAGAGGCTACATGGGTGTGTTCTGGAGTTGAACGCAGAGGTAGAGCATGTATTTGGTCTGGTCAATTTGGGGAGCTCGGTGACCCTAGTAAGGGCTGTAGAAGATAGAGCTGTAATGTCCAAAAAGAAGATCGAGGTCACCTGCATCCATGGGGACACTAAGGTTTATTCAGTGGCCCTGTTGCATTTCGAGGCAGTCAGGGGCCATACAAGTCTTGAGGCCCCCATAGTCCCAAACTTAGCCTGTCCGGTGGTAGTGGGCCGGCACTCTAGGCTGTTCTCAGTCTTGTGGGAGGAGGGCGTTCCTCTACAGCAGGAGGATGGAAGTCCCTCTACTGTTGCGGCGGCATACATTAAGGCAGTAATACCTCCCAAAATTGATGGGTCAGACGTTGGGTTGACCAGTGGTAAGGGTGCATCTGCCCAACATATGGACATGATGTCACCTTACATGTACTACAAGATGACTGATAATGATGTGGTAGTAAAAGAGAGCGGAGCTGACACCCAGATAGAGAGGAATTTCAAGGTTCACCATACTATGGGATGTGACACAGACTCTGGGGGTGACTGTGACGTGTCATTGCCAGTAGCAACCGCTAGGGCTGAGTACAATGGTGTGCTGACAGAAGCACTGACACCGTGAAATGACAGTGCTCCACAAGGTGAAGTCAGGATGACGATAGAAGCCATAGCAGATGTCACGATAATATGAATATGCCATGTTTGGAGTATATACCTAACAGTTCCATGGCTTTTCAGACATATGCTGTGGGCCTTTCCGACCCCCCTCTTCTCAATCTGCCTAGAAAAAACTCCTCACTCTCTTAAGGTACCGTCACACTTAGCGACGCTGCAGCGATACCGACAACGATCCGGATCGTTGCAGCGTCGCTGTTTGGTCGCTGGAGAGCTGTCACACAGACCGCTCTCCAGCGACCAACGATGCTGGTAACCAGGGTAAACATCGGGTAACTAAGCGCAGGGCCGCGCTTAGTAACCCGATGTTTACCCTGGTTACCATCCTAAAAGTAAAAAAAACAAACACTACATATTTACCTACAGCCGTCTGTCCTCCAGCGCTGTGCTCTGCACTCCTCCTGTACTGTCTGTGTGAGCACAGCGGCCGGAAAGCAGAGCGGTGACGTCACCGCTCTGCTTTCCGGCTGACCGACGCTCACAGACAGTACAGGAGGAGAGCAGAGCACAGCGCTGGAGGACAGACAGCTGTAGGTAAGTATGTACTGTTTGTTTTTTTTACTTTTAGGATGGTAACCAGGGTAAACATCGGGTTACTAAGCGCGGCCCTGCGCTTAGTTACCCGATGTTTACCCTGGTTACCAGTGAAGACATCGCTGAATTGGTGTCACACACGCCGATTCAGCGATGTCTGCGGGGAGTCCAGCGACGAAATAAAGTTCTGGACTTTCTTCCCCGACCAGCGACAGCACAGCAGGGGCCTGATCGCTGCTGCCTGTCACACTGGACGATATCGCTAGCGAGGACGCTGCAACGTCACAGATCGCTAGCGATATCGTCTAGTGTGACGGTACCTTTAGCCTGCAGGCAACTCCCTCCTCCCTGCTATATAGTGTAATGTGAGCCCAGTATGCTAGCAACCCTCACTAGAATCACTGAAGAATGTTTATGGCTTTGAGCTGTGAAAGCCAGACTCTGTGTAAAACCTCTCCTCCCCCCTCCCACCTGATACTGGCTAAAACTGGTACATCAAGCATGGGATTCTTTTGTTCTTTTAAAGCTAGGTATACTGGCACAGATCAAGGCTAGAGATCTAAGGAATATATATTCCGGATGTCCATCGAGAGATCTATAGTTCTTTTGCAATTGCTAGGAGCTAAACCCAACGAGTACACTTAAAAGAATCCCCCCAATGTGGTGCACATCCTGATCATTGTGTTGTTCATATACGAGGTTCATACAGTGAGTGATGTATAAAAATGGTTTGTCCTAGCTCTAAGTAAGGGGAGGATTCAGCCTCTGAGTGAGGTCAACCCAGGGGGTGTGCCTTGGTTTTGGGCTGGGAGATAACTGAGTGGGACATGAGTCTTCCAGGGTCTTTTGTCCGGGGTCTAGCTGCTAGACAGATGTGTGATATGCATCTAGATGTGTCCCCTGAGCACATGGTCAGCTGAGAGATGAAATGATCTGAACGAAATGTAAGTGTTTTTTTCAACTTTAAACCCATTTTATTTGTAATTGTACTGTACATACGATACTTGTCTTCTTCATAATATCTTTTTATACTTCTGTAAACACTGCCTACTGTTTTGGAGTAAAATTTTAAAATTACTAGCTTTGACTCTCCTTGCTCTATAATGAATTGTCACTTCCTCTGAAGTGAATTATGCTACTAATTTGGGTGGGCTCCAAACACGTTAATAATTAAGAAATCGGAGCTGGTGGCCACAGGATTTGACCTGTGCGTTTGGGAGGCTTTGTAGCGACTGGCGGCATTGATAATTATTGTTCCCGCCTGAGTAGGAGTAGTTATATCACCCTCGCTGCAGTGTGCCCATTTTCCAGTACAAAGTAAGGCAACCTTTCTGGCGACTAATTATTCTAGGTGCCGTACCTTGTCTGACCTGAGGGTAAGGGGGGTGCCAGAGAGCTCCAAGTTCAACACCGGAACTGGGAAGTGGGTTAAAGATAAATCCCCTTCAGAAAGAACCAGGGGCAACCAAACAACCCCGGATCATGACAAATTGGTGTGAGTGGAGGGGATGGTAAAGGTATCCTTCCCGTGAACCGTGACATATTGGTGGCAGAGCAGTGGGATAACAGAGCATTAGTGATCGGATTTGAACAATCATTCCTCTCACTGAAAACTTGCACAGTTCTTGTGAGGACTTTGCGCAAAAAAGTTTTGGAGAACGAGCTCAGTGTTTACTATTCCTGAGACAATTGTGTGTATAGTAATTACCCCCTCCCTTTCGCTTTGTTTTTCTATCCTATCTTTTATTTGGCAATGATGGCCGCAAAAGGAGAAGGCTGGTACACCCAGAAGAAGAAGGACACTCTTGTTGGAGTATACACGTACCACGGCCTGGACCCCATGGCAAAACCAAGGCTCAATTGGTCACAGAACTGGTGCAATTTGAAGCGGACCAAACCCAGCCTCAGGGCCCAGCAGACGCAGAAGCCAGTACCAGCGAAAATGGTGCCGCAGAAGAGGTCCAACCACTGAATGGCCCTAATAGCAACCAGGGCGGATTAAACCCCCACCTGCTGGTGGTCTTGGAACAACTCCCCACCAACGACTTTGATGGACGTCTGCAGCTGATCCAGCAATACCAAGAGAAAGCAGAAAAGCGACAGGCGAGAGAGCCCAGAGGGAAGCGGAGAGAGCTGAGCGAGAGGCCTAAGTTCGGAGAGACCAAGAACTGCGGCTAGCCCAACTCAGAGCTGTACCATAAACCACTCAGAGCCGTGAATCCAGCAACGCGCAGTTCCCAAAACCCCGGGCAGAGCACTTTCCTGTGACTTGGGACTTGGACATGTTTCTGCGGGCCTTTGAGAAAACCTGTCGACAGTACCGGCTGCCGGATAACCAATGGGCCCGATACCTGACCCCAGGGTAAAAGGCAAAGCACGGGAGGCGTTTGCTTCTCTCCCGCCAGACCAAGATAAAGATTATGAGGCCATCAAGCAGGCCCATCAAGCAGAGCCACTGACCAACGCAGAGTTGAAACTCTACGTGGATGCCTCCAGATTTGCAGATGATGAAGGAAGATTCCACACGGGATGTGCAGTGACCAGCAATCAAGAGATCCTGTGGTCCAGAAGTCTGCCACCTAACCTGTCAGCCAAGGAAGCAGAACTGATAGCGCTGACGCTATCAGAAGGCAAAACTGCAAATATATACACCGATTCAAGGTACTCACATGGCATAGCACACGACTTTGGACCCATCTGGGCTGCAAGGGACTTCATCACAGCAAGCGGAACAGCCGTGAAGCATCATGGAGCCATCAAGGACCTGTTGGACCCACTCCAACTTCCAAAAATGTTGGCAGTACTAAAAGTCAAGGCACATGGAAAATTGAACACAGTAGAGGCACTGGGGAACAACATGGCGGATATGGAAACCAAAGAAGCAGCCAAAGGAAGACAATATGGAGAGGTGGGAGAGGTCATAGAGCCAAACGGCTACTACATGGCAACTGAGGACAAGGCACCTGACCAGATGACGTCCTGGGATCTGTTCAAAAAGCTGCAAGAGCAAGCCCCAAAGGACAAGAAGGAATGCTGGATGCGTAAGGGAGCAACACATGAAGAAGGAAGGGTATACGCAATGGACTACAAACCCTGTTTACCCCGAAGCATGTACCCACACACAGATCAAAGACACATATGAATGATCTGATTGGTGCTTACTGGTTCGCTCCAGGATCTCCACCCTAACAGCCAAGTTCACTAGCAGCTGTCTGACCTGCGACAAATGCAACCCTGGAAGAATGGAGAAAGTTCCCACACATCATCTTGCCAGACCACTGTACCCCTTCCAGAGAATCCAGATAGACCACATCCAGATGTCGCCAAGTGGGGGATTCGAATATGCCCTTGTGGTCGTGGACGTGTTCTCAGGATGGCCAGAAGTTTTTCCCATTAAGGAACCAGTCAGCAAAGACTACTGCAAAGAAGCTACTCTCAGAGATGAGATATGCAGATATGGGGTCTCAGACGTGATAGAGAGTGACCAGGGACCCGCATTCACAGCAAATCTCACACGGGAGATCTGGTGAGCAGTAGAGTCAGACTTAGGCCTACACAATCTCTACAATCCCCAGAGTAGCGAGAAAGTGGAAAGACTGAATGGGACACTTAAAGGGACTCTGTCACCTGAATTTGGAGGGAACAATCTTCATCCATAGGGGCGGGGTTTTTGGGTGTTTGATTCACCCTTTCCTTACCCGCTGGCTGCATGCTGGCTGCAATATTGGATTGAAGTTCATTCTCTGTCCTCCGTAGTACATGCCTGCGCAAGGGCCGTGTTCTCCAACTGACCTGGAAAGACTGAGTTAACGGTCCACGAGGTGGACACCGGGAATCATTCCCCACTGCGGTGAACACCCTATCGGATCTCCGATGAGGTGCAGCAGGTTATGCGCCAGGAGATTGATGAGATATTACAGCTGGTGGTGATTCAACGGTCAAAGAGCGCCAGGGCCTCACCTGTAGTTCTCATGCCAAAGAAAAATCAGACCACCCGGTACTGCGTGTACTACAGGGGCTCAATACCTTCACAGCCTCAGGCATGCACCCAATGCCACGCTCCGAGGAGCTGCTTGAGCGGTTAGCGCCAAAAGGGCCAGAGTATGGCAATGCAAATGGGTTGTACCACCGGGGAGAACCTGTTGAGGTGTGCATGGAGGAGTACCAAGAGGTTCTGCCTCTGTAGCGCAGTCCAAAAGGGAGAGGTGTCATGATAATGTAAAAATGCCATATTGTGAATTTAGTTCTAGAAGGTTCCTTGGCAGACACACACTGTGGGCAATTGTGACCCCCCCCCTCTTCTCACTCTGTCTGCTGCCTGTGTATGTAATTCAAAACCCCTCAGTTTCCCTCCTCCCACAAGAATTTATATAGCTGCAAATACCAGACTGTAAACACTACTCATTCCCCCCTCCCACCTGGTACTGCCCAAAACTAGTAAAGAAAGCCTGAGATTCTTTGTTCTATTTAAGTGATATATAGGGGCACCAATTCAGGTTAGAGATATACATAGTAACATAGTTAGTAAGGCCAAAAAAAGACATTTGTCCATCCAGTTCAGCCTATATTATTATAAGAATTATATATTCCGGATATCCATCGATAGATCTATAACACACTGAAACTGCTAGCAGCTAAACGCAACGAGTGCAAAGAGTGCAAAAACCCAGGAGTGCCTGGATTTTCCGCTGTGAGATAATTTAGTGAGACAACAGTCTTGCAGTGTCTTTTGTCCGGGGTCTAGCTGTTGTACAGATGTGTGATGCATCTAGACGTAGCCCCTCCTCCTCAGCACACGGCCAGCCATGATGATGCAATGACATAACGACCTGTAAGTGTTCTTTTAAATTGTAATCCTTTTTTTATTTGTAATTGTATTGTACATATGATTTGCCTCCTTTATAATATCTTTTTATACCTCTGTAAAAACTGCCTACCTATTTTTGGAGTAAAATATAAAATTACTAGCTTGTCTCTCCTTGTTCTATAACGAACTGTCGCGTCCTCTGAGGTGAATTACGCTACTGAATTGGGTTGGCTCCAGTCCCATTAATAATTAGGAAAATCGGAGCTGGTGGCAGCAGAATTTGTCCTGTGCAATTGATGATAAAGGTATCCTCCCCGTGAACCGTGACATGTTGGTGGGATCCCTGACACATCCAGTGGGATTCGTGACACCATCATCCTCCCTGCCATCCTCATCATCCTCACCTCCATCCCATCATCCTCCCCGCTATTCCATCATCCTCCCTGCCATCCTCATCTCCATCCTCATTATCCTCACCTCCATCCCATCATCCTCCCTGCCATCCTCGCCTTCACCCCATCTGTAAGGGATCTGACAGGGGAAGGGGGCGTCGACTTTGCTCACCTCGGGGGAGTGGAGAGAAGGACCCAGCAGGGGTCGGCTCTCTGGCAACACCACTTGCCTCAGGTCAGTCAGGGAACTGCACTGAGGCTAAATAGTCGCTGGAAAGGCTTCCCTTATAGGTACAAGTTATTGGGGCACTCCCAGTGAGGGGGGATATATATTACCAGTTCAGGCTGGGGATACATATATAAGCCTCCCAGCTGTCACTGCCAGAGCTCCTCACTTGAACAATATGGTACTCTGCCACCAGTTCCTCATTTTAAATTAGCTCCGTCCAACAGGAAGCTCAGATCGGGTCAGGAACCAACCCTGGGGTAGCGTATAATATAACCAACGGAGCGTGCGGATGTGGGGATTCGTGGATCGAGATAAAAGAGCAATCCAAGATTAATTTTATATTTAATCGCCGAAGAGGCGCACCAGAAGATACAGCTAAACATGCAAGAGCAAATATATACAGTCAGGAGAGTAGTACAAGGATAGGGTACAGATAGGTTGCAATTACCGTGTTATGTGACCACAGGGAGGCCCTGATGGATCACAGGTCCAAATCTTGGTTACAGGCTTTCCGGGCTGTTCTGTCCAACCATATAATTGCTGTCTAGAAAGTTTAGTCATTTTTTTATGTGTCCGTTATTACAGACATTGTATTTTTGTGTGTATTAATCCTTCCTATATTTCATATTGTAAGGTAACCGCACCACCTGCTGTCCATTTAATGCATAGATTCTAGTTTTAATTGGCAATGTCTTGTGGGAAGTTCCTAGGGCATTGTGGGATTGTTCCTGTTGCATTATGGTCTATTATGACACTGTGAGGCTATGTGCACACGTTCAGGATTTCTCGCAGAAAATTCCTGAGAAAAACCAGACATTTTCTGCAAGAAATCCGCGTTTTTGCCGCGTTTTTTTCCGGACACTTCCCAATGCATTTTGGAGTGGGAAATCCGCAAAAAAACCACAAAATTAATGAACATGCTGCAGTTTTTACCGCGATGCATTTTTTTCGCGGAAAAAAACGCATCATATGCACAAAACATGGAAACAGGAACACATGGGCTACTTGCACAGTGAACAAGTCTGTATGATCATGTTCACACACCACCAAGAAACCTGAAGACACAAAAGAGAATAGTAAAACCAAAAACACTCAGTTTGAAAAAATGTTGCAGTAATCCGCAAGTGCTAGTAAAAGATGTAAAAAACAGGGTATTTGGTTGATACGTTTTTTGCAAAAAATGTATACTAAGCTGCTCTACCAATCTTCACGGTATACCCTTATCAGAGCAGTCCTAACTAATGTATGCAATCCCTATCTGATGTATTTAAAAACCTGATCATCTGTATATAACCTGTGTGAACAGGGTTCAGAGAGGAAAAATCCATGTGTGCATACAGGGTAGAACAGCTTTTGTGCAGATAGCCCAAGAGGAGTGGTGGAACTCCCCAGTCTTGTAGACACAAGAGAACAATTATGGAAACAGGAACACATGGGCTACCTGCACAGTGAACAAGTCTGTATGAACATGTTCACACACCACCAAGAAACCTGAAGACACAAAAGAGAATAGTAAAACCAAAAACACTCAGTTTGAAAAAATGTTGCAGTAATCCGCAAGTGCTAGTAAAAGATGTAAAAAACAGGGTATTTGGTTGATACGTTTTTTGCAAAAAATGTATACTAAGCTGCTCTACCAATCTTCACATTTTTTCAAACTGAGTGTTTTTGGTTTTACTATTCTCTTTTGTGTCTTCATATGCACAAAACATGCAGAATTCATTCTAAATGATGGGATGCTTATTGTATGCGTTTTTTTGCGGTTTTATAGCGTTTTTATCGGGGAAAAACATGGAAAAACCGTGAAAAAAAACGCAACGTGTGCACACAGCCTGAAGGGAACAGCAGCCATTATTGCTCCATGTGTCTTAGGAGAAACTACATCATTCGTGACTTCATGTTCTTCATGCTCCTTAAACAGCCTGCTCTAAGCATAGTTGGTAACCACTATCTATGTGTTATAATCCTGTGTTTATCAATACGTTTGTTGTACTAAGCAGGTAATCATCAGTTTGTATTGCCTCATGTTACTGTGTATTGCAGACTATTTGTGTTTCATGCTCTATGCAGTTTTATATTCTGAAATGCTCCTGTTATTGCATCCTATAGTTTCACCATTTCCTGTCACATCTGCAATCAATAAAAGAAGGTTACAACTTTACAGCCTCTTTTCTTAAAGAAGACGGGGGGTTTAGCTACGTCTCATTGCACACCCTGCTAACGTGTATGAGGACAGCATAAGGGCTGTGTCAGCAAACGTATCCTCCGGCCATCAGAAAAATACTGTCCAAAATGAGGGGCTGCCTCATATCTCGTGCCCTAAAAATGCATTTGTTCAGACTGGCCTACCGCCTCAACGCATTAACCTAACTATCCCTGTGTGGCCATTAAAAAAACAAACAAAAAAAAACCTTAAACCTTAATCAGGTTCCTCGCATCATGTTCTCATACACTTTATGCAGTTATTGGCCCTCTGTGTCTGTACTGTTACATACTTAGGCAGATAACTGGTTCATGCAGCTTTACATGAACACCCGATCCTTACACTATGGCTGGTCCGAATAACTAAAGCAGTTGTTACCATCCACCTCTCGTGTCTCCCCTTTTCCTCATAGTTTGTAAGCTTGCGAGCAGCAGGGCCCTCACTCCTCCTGTATCTGGTGATCGGGGCCCTCACTCCTCCTGTATCTGGTGATCGGGGCCCTCACTCCTCCTGTATCTGGTGATCGGGGCCCTCACTCCTCCTGTATCTGGTGATCGGGGCCCTCACTCCTCCTGTATCTGGTGATCGGGGCTCTCATTCCTCCTGTATCTGGTAAGCAGGGCCCTCACTCCTCTTGGTATCTGGTGATCGGGGCTCTCACTCCTCTTGGTATCTGGTGATCGGGGCTCTCACTCCTCCTGGTATCTGGCGAGCAGGGCCCTCATTCCTCCTGGTATCTGGCGAGCAGGGCCCTCATTCCTCTTGGTATCTGGTAAGCAGGGCCCTCACTCCTCTTGGTATCTGGTGAGCAGGGCCCTCACTCCTCTTGGTATCTGGTGATCCTGGTGATCGGGGCCCTCAGTCCTCTTGGTATCTGGTGATCGGGGCCCTCACTCCTCTTGGTATCTTGCGAGCAGGGCCCTCACTCCTCTTGGTATCTTGCAAGCAGCAGGGCCCTTACTCCTCTTGTATCTGATGATCAGGGCCCTCACTCCTCCTGTATCTGGTGACCGGGGCCCTCACTCCTCTTGTATCTGGTGATCGGGGCCCTCACTCCTCCTGTATCTGGTGATCGGGGCTCTCACTCCTCCTGGTATCTGGCGAGCAGGGCCCTCATTCCTCTTGGTATCTGGTGAGCAGGGCCCTCATTCCTCTTGGTATCTGGTAAGCAGGGCCCTCACTCCTCTTGGTATCTGGTAAGCAGGGCCCTCACTCCTCTTGGTATCTGGTGATCCTGGTGATCGGGGCCCTCAGTCCTCTTGGTATCTGGTGATCGGGGCCCTCACTCCTCTTGGTATCTTGCGAGCAGGGCCCTCACTCCTCTTGGTATCTTGCAAGCAGCAGGGCCCTTACTCCTCTTGTATCTGATGATCAGGGCCCTCACTCCTCCTGTATCTGGTGACCGGGGCCCTCACTCCTCTTGTATCTGGTGATCGGGGCCCTCACTCCTCCTGTATCTGGTGATCGGGGCCCTCACTCCTCCTGTATCTGGTGATCGGGGCCCTCACTCCTCCTGTATCTGGTGAGCAGGGCCCTCACTCCTCTTGGTATCTGGTGATCGGGGCCCTCACTCCTCCTGTATCTGGTGATCGGGGCCCTCATTCCTCTTGGTATCTGGTGATCGGGGCCCTCATTCCTCTTGGTATCTGGTGATCGGGGCCCTCACTCCTCTTGGTATCTGGTGAGCAGGGCCCTCACTCCTCTTGGTATCTGGTGATCGGGGCCCTCACTCCTCCTGTATCTGGTGAGCAGGGCCCTCACTCCTCTTGTATCTGGTGATCAGGGCCTTCACTCCTCTTGGTATCTGGTGAGCAGGGTCCTCACTCCTCTTGGTATCTGGTGAGCAGGGCCCTCACTCCTCTTGGTATCTGTGAGCAGGGCCCTCACTCCTCTTGGTATCTGGTGATCGGGGCCCTCACTCCTCTTGGTATCTGGTGATCGGGGCCCTCATTCCTCTTGTATCTGGTGATCGGGGCCCTCACTCCTCTTGTATCTGGTGAGCAGGGCCCTCACTCCTCTTGGTATCTGTGAGCAGGGCCCTCACTCCTCTTGGTATCTGGTGATCGGGGCCCTCACTCCTCTTGGTATCTGGTGATCGGGGCCCTCATTCCTCCTGTATCTGGTGATCGGGGCCCTCACTCCTCCTGTATCTGGTGAGCAGGGCCCTCACTCCTCTTTTATCTGGTGATCAGGGCCCTCACTCCTCTTGGTATCTGGTGATCATGGCCCTCATTCCTCTTGGTATCTGGTGAGCAGGATCCTCACTTCTCTTGGTATCTGGTGAGCAGGGTCCTCACTCCTCTTGTATCTGGTGATCGGGGCCCTCACTCCTCTTGTATCTTCTGATCGGGGCCCTCACTCCTGTATCTGGTGATCGGGGCCCTCACTCCTCTTGGTATCTGGTGATCGGGGCCCTCACTCCTCTTGGTATTATTATTATTATTATTATTATTTATTGTTATAGCGCCATTTATTCCATGGCGCTTTACATGTGAGGAGGGGTATACATAATGAAAACAAGTACAATAATCTTAAACAATACAAGTCATAACTGGTACAGGAGGAAAGAGGACCCTGCCCGCGAGGGTATCTGGTGATTGGGGCCCTCACTCCTCTTGGTATCTGGTGATCGGGGCCCTCACTCCTCTTGGTATCTGGTGATCGGGGCCCTCACTCCTCTTGGTATCTGTTTTGAACTGTGATTTCTGTTATGCTATAATGTCTATTGTCTGTACAAGTCCCCTCTATAATTTGTAAAGCGCTGCGGAATATGTTGGTGCTATATAAATAAAATTATTATTATTATTTATTTTTTATCTCCTAGGCTGCTACCTGACACATCTGCTCCCACCCCTGGGTGGTGTAGCCTCTCTCCTCCCATGACTGAGAATATGAGTTTCTGCCTAGAACTGTGGCTGGCCCATATCTTTTTACCCAAAGCTCTGAATGGGTTGGTTGTACCGCCACTGGATTCCGCTGGATTGTATCTGCGCATAGAGACTAAATATGATTACCGTATGTAATAACTGCTAGCTATGCTTTATAATTCCATAATCAAGAGTGCTACAGGTGGCGAACTAATATGTGCACGTGGGGAAAGGAACGCCGATTCGGAATATGTGCTTTATTAATCTTAGACATATTGCATTCTGTTATTATAGATCATTTTCCATATTCAATACCTCCTAGCCTGTGGTGACTTGTTGTAGGATGATGTTTCCATGTGCTTCTCTCCGTTTACCTGCAGCTGCAGGAGCTCACACCTTGGTGCTAATTGGTGAGGACCAAGCTTCAAAGAGCTTGTCTTAGGTGAACCTGTGGAATCCCAAGGGTGGGGGAAGGAGATGCCCTGAACTCAAGATCCAAAATGGATTCTCCCTTGTCCCTCACACCAACATCCTATCTGCCATCCTCACCTTCATCCCATCATCCTCCCTACCATCCTCACCTCCATCCCATCATCCTCCCCGCCATTCCATCATCCTCCCTGCCGTCCTCATTTCCATCCTCATTATCCTCACCTTTATCCCATCATCCTCCCTGCCATCCTCATCATCTTCCCCGCTATCCTCATCATGCTCACCTCCTTCCTCATCATCCTCCCTGCCATTCTCATCATCCTCACCTCCTTCCTCATCATCCTCCCTGCCATCCTCATCATCTTCCCTGCCATCCTCACCTCCTTCCTCATCATCCTCCCTGCCATTCTCATCATCCTCACCTACTTCCTCATCATACTCCCTGCCATCCTCATCATCTTCCCCGCCATCCTCATCATCCTCCCTGCCATCCTCATCATCTTCCCTGCCATCCTCACCTCCTTCCTCATCATCCTCCCTGCCATCCTCATCATGCTCACCTCCTTCCTCATCATCCTCCCTGCCATCCTCATCATCTTCCCCGCCATCCTCACCTCCTTCCTCATCATCCTCCCTGCCATTCTCATCATCCTCCCTGCCATCCTCATCATCTTCCCTGCCATCCTCATCATCCTCCCTGCCATCCTCATCATCTTCCCTGCCATCCTCACCTCCTTCCTCATCATCCTCCCTGCCATTCTCATCATCCTCCCTGCCATCCTCATCATCTTCCCCGCCATCCTCATCATCTTCCCTGCCATCCTCACCTCCTTCCTCATCATCCTCCCTGCCATCCTCATCATCCTCCCTGCCATCCTCATCATCTTCCCCGCCATCCTCATCATCCTCCCTGCCATCCTCATCATCTTCCCCGCCATCCTCATCATCTTCCCTGCCATCCTCACCTCCTTCCTCATCATCCTCCCTGCCATTCTCATCATCCTCCCTGCCATCCTCATCATCTTCCCTGCCATCCTCATCATCCTCCCTGCCATCCTCATCATCTTCCCCGCCATCCTCATCATCCTCACCTCCTTCCTCATCATCCTCCCTGCCTTCCTCATCATCCTCCCTGCCATCCTCATCATCTTCCCCGCCATCCTCATCATCCTCCCTGCCATCCTCATCATCTTCCCCGCCATCCTCATCATTTACCCTGCCATCCTCACCTCCTTCCTCATCATCCTCCCTGCCATTCTCATCATCCTCCCTGCCATCCTCATCATCTTCCCCGCCATCCTCATAATCCTCCCTGCCATCCTCATCATCCTCACCTCCTTCCTCATCATTCTCCCTGCCATCCTCATCATCCTCCCTGCCATCCTCATCATCCTCACCTCCTTCCTCACCTCCTTCCTCATCATTCTCCCTGCCATTCTCATCATCCTCCCTGCCATCCTCATCATCTTCCCTGCCATCCTCATCATCCTCCCTGCCATCCTCATCATCTTCCCCGCCATCCTCATCATCCTCACCTCCTTCCTCATCATCCTCCCTGCCTTCCTCATCATCCTCCCTGCCATCCTCATCATCTTCCCCGCCATCCTCATCATCCTCCCTGCCATCCTCATCATCTTCCCCGCCATCCTCATCATTTACCCTGCCATCCTCACCTCCTTCCTCATCATCCTCCCTGCCATTCTCATCATCCTCCCTGCCATCCTCATCATCTTCCCCGCCATCCTCATAATCCTCCCTGCCATCCTCATCATCCTCACCTCCTTCCTCATCATTCTCCCTGCCATCCTCATCATCCTCCCTGCCATCCTCATCATCCTCACCTCCTTCCTCACCTCCTTCCTCATCATCTTCCCCGCCATCCTCATCATCCTCCCTGCCATCCTCATCATCTTCCCCGCCATCCTCATCATCTTCCCTGCCATCCTCACCTCCTTCCTCATCATCCTCCCTGCCATTCTCATCATCCTCCCTGCCATCCTCATCATCTTCCCTGCCATCCTCATCATCCTCCCTGCCATCCTCATCATCTTCCCCGCCATCCTCATCATCCTCACCTCCTTCCTCATCATCCTCCCTGCCTTCCTCATCATCCTCCCTGCCATCCTCATCATCTTCCCCGCCATCCTCATCATCCTCCCTGCCATCCTCATCATCTTCCCCGCCATCCTCATCATTTACCCTGCCATCCTCACCTCCTTCCTCATCATCCTCCCTGCCATTCTCATCATCCTCCCTGCCATCCTCATCATCTTCCCCGCCATCCTCATAATCCTCCCTGCCATCCTCATCATCCTCACCTCCTTCCTCATCATTCTCCCTGCCATCCTCATCATCCTCCCTGCCATCCTCATCATCCTCACCTCCTTCCTCACCTCCTTCCTCATCATTCTCCCTGCCATCCTCATCATCCTCCCTGCCATCCTCATCATCCTCACCTCCTTCCTCATCATCCTCCCTGCCATCCTCATCATCCTCCCTGCCATCCTCATCATCCTCCCTGCCATCCTCATCATCCTAACCTCCTTCCTCATCATCCTCCCTGCCATCCTCATCATCTTCCCCGCCATCCTCCTCATCCTCCCTGCCATCCTCATCATCTTCCCCGCCATCCTCATCATCCTCACCTCCTTCTTCATCATCCTCCCTGCCATCCTCATCATCCTCCCTGCCATCCTCATCATCTTCCCCGCCATCCTCATCATCCTCCCTGCCATCCTCATCATCTTCCTCGCCATCCTCATCATCCTCCCTGCCATTCTCATCATCCTCCCTGCCATCCTCATCATCTTCCCCGCCATCCTCATCATCCTCCCTGCCATCCTCATCATCTTCCCCGCCATCCTCATCATCCTCCCTGCTATCCTCATCATCCTCACCTCCTTCCTCATCATCCTCCCTGCCATCCTCATCATCCTCCCTGCCATCCTCATCATCCTCACCTCCTTCCTCATCATCCTCCCTGCCATCCTCATCATCACCTCCTTCCTCATCATCCTCCCTGCCATCCTCATCATCCCTCCTGCCATTCTCATCATCCTCACCTCCTTCCTCATCATCCTCACCTCCTTCCTCATCATCCTCCCTGCCATCCTCATCATCCTCCCTGCCATCCTCATCATTCTCACCTCCTTCCTCATCATCCTCCCTGCCATCCTCATCATCCTCACCTCCTTCCTCATCATTTTCCCCGCCATCCTCATCATCCTCCCTGCCATTCTCATCATCCTCACCTCCTTCCTCATCATCCTCCCTGCCATTCTCATCATCCTCCCGCCATCCTCATCATCTTCCCCGCCATCCTCATCATCCTCCCTTCCATCCTCATCATCCTCCCTGCCATCCTCATCATCCATCCTCCCTTCCATCCTCATCATCCTCCCTGCCATTCTCATCATCCTCCCGCCATCCTCATCATCTTCCCCGCCATCCTCATCATCCTCCCTTCCATCCTCATCATCCTCCCTGCCATCCTCATCATCCTCCCGCCATCCTCATCATCTTCCCCGCCATCCTCATCATCCTCCCTTCCATCCTCATCATCCTCCCTGCCATCCTCATCATCCTCACCTCCTTCCTCATCATCCTCACCTCCTTCCTCATCATCCTCACCTCCTTCCTCATCATCCTCACCTCCTTCCTCATCATCATCCCTGCCATTCTCATCATCCTCCCGCCATCCTCATCATCTTCCCCGCCATCCTCATCATCCTCCCTACCATACTCATCATCCTCCCTGCCATCCTCATCATCCTCCCTTCCATCCTCATCATCCTCCCTGCCATTCTCATCATCCTCCCGCCATCCTCATCATCTTCCCCGCCATCCTCATCATCCTCCCTTCCATCCTCATCATCCTCCCTGCCATCCTCATCATCCTCACCTCCTTCCTCATCATCCTCACCTCCTTCCTCATCATCCTCACCTCCTTCCTCATCATCATCCCTGCCATTCTCATCATCCTCCCGCCATCCTCATCATCTTCCCCGCCATCCTCATCATCCTCCCTTCCATCCTCATCATCCTCCCTGCCATCCTCATCATCCATCCTCCCTTCCATCCTCATCATCCTCCCTGCCATTCTCATCATCCTCCCGCCATCCTCATCATCTTCCCCGCCATCCTCATCATCCTCCCTTCCATCCTCATCATCCTCCCTGCCATCCTCATCATCCTCACCTCCTTCCTCATCATCCTCACCTCCTTCCTCATCATCCTCACCTCCTTCCTCATCATCCTCACCTCCTTCCTCATCATCCTCACCTCCTTCCTCATCATCCTCCCTGCCATCCTCATCATCCTCCCTGCCATCCTCATCATCCTCACCTCCTTCCTCATCATCCTCCCTGCCATCCTCATCATCCTCACCTCCTTCCTCATCATTTTCCCCGCCATCCTCATCATCCTCCCTGCCATCCTCATCATCCTCACCTCCTTCCTCATCATCCTCACCTCCTTCCTCATCATCCTCCCTGCCATCCTCATCATCCTCCCTGCCATCCTCATCATCCTCCCTGCCATCCTCATCATCCTCACCTCCTTCCTCATCATCCTCACCTCCTTCCTCATCATCCTCCCTGCCATCCTCATCATCTTCCCCGCCATCCTCATCATCCTACCCGCCATCCTCATCATCCTCGCCGCCATCCTCATCATCCTCCTTCCTGCCATCCTCATCATCCTCACCTCCTTCCTCATCATCCTCCCCGCCATCATCATCCTCACCTCCTTTCTCATCATCCTCACCTCCTTCCTCACCATCATCACCTCCTTCCTCATCATCCTCCCCGCCATCATCATCCTCACCTCCTTTCTCATCATCCTCACCTCCTTCCTCACCATCATCACCTCCTTCCTCATCATCCTCACCTCCTTCCTCATCATCCTCACCTCCTTCCTCATCATCCTCACCTCCTTCCTCATCATTTTCCCCGCCATCCTCATCATCCTCCCTGCCATCCTCATCATCCTCACCTCCTTCCTCATCATCCTCACCTCCTTCCTCATCATCCTCCCTGCCATTCTCATCATCCTCCCGCCATCCTCATCATCTTCCCCGCCATCCTCATCATCCTCCCCGCCATCCTCATCATCCTCGCCGCCATCCTCATCATCCTCCTTCCTGCCATCCTCATCATCCTCACCTCCTTCCTCATCATCCTCCCCGCCATCATCATCCTCACCTCCTTTCTCATCATCCTCACCTCCTTCCTCACCATCATCACCTCCTTCCTCATCATCCTCCCCGCCATCATCATCCTCACCTCCTTCCTCATCATCCTCACCTCCTTCCTCACCATCATCACCTCCTTCCTCATCATCCTCCCCGCCATCATCATCCTCACCTCCTTCCTCATCATCCTCACCTCCTTCCTCATCATCCTCACCTCCTTCCTCATCATCCTCCCTGCCATTCTCATCATCCTCCCTGCCATCCTCATCATCTTCCCTGCCATCCTCATCATCCTCCCTGCCATCCTCATCATCTTCCCTGCCATCCTCACCTCCTTCCTCATCATCCTCCCTGCCATTCTCATCATCCTCCCTGCCATCCTCATCATCTTCCCCGCCATCCTCATCATCTTCCCTGCCATCCTCACCTCCTTCCTCATCATCCTCCCTGCCATCCTCATCATCCTCCCTGCCATCCTCATCATCTTCCCCGCCATCCTCATCATCCTCCCTGCCATCCTCATCATCTTCCCCGCCATCCTCATCATCTTCCCTGCCATCCTCACCTCCTTCCTCATCATCCTCCCTGCCATTCTCATCATCCTCCCTGCCATCCTCATCATCTTCCCTGCCATCCTCATCATCCTCCCTGCCATCCTCATCATCTTCCCCGCCATCCTCATCATCCTCACCTCCTTCCTCATCATCCTCCCTGCCTTCCTCATCATCCTCCCTGCCATCCTCATCATCTTCCCCGCCATCCTCATCATCCTCCCTGCCATCCTCATCATCTTCCCCGCCATCCTCATCATTTACCCTGCCATCCTCACCTCCTTCCTCATCATCCTCCCTGCCATTCTCATCATCCTCCCTGCCATCCTCATCATCTTCCCCGCCATCCTCATAATCCTCCCTGCCATCCTCATCATCCTCACCTCCTTCCTCATCATTCTCCCTGCCATCCTCATCATCCTCCCTGCCATCCTCATCATCCTCACCTCCTTCCTCACCTCCTTCCTCATCATTCTCCCTGCCATCCTCATCATCCTCCCTGCCATCCTCATCATCCTCACCTCCTTCCTCATCATCCTCCCTGCCATCCTCATCATCCTCCCTGCCATCCTCATCATCCTCCCTGCCATCCTCATCATCCTAACCTCCTTCCTCATCATCCTCCCTGCCATCCTCATCATCTTCCCCGCCATCCTCCTCATCCTCCCTGCCATCCTCATCATCTTCCCCGCCATCCTCATCATCCTCACCTCCTTCTTCATCATCCTCCCTGCCATCCTCATCATCCTCCCTGCCATCCTCATCATCTTCCCCGCCATCCTCATCATCCTCCCTGCCATCCTCATCATCTTCCTCGCCATCCTCATCATCCTCCCTGCCATTCTCATCATCCTCCCTGCCATCCTCATCATCTTCCCCGCCATCCTCATCATCCTCCCTGCCATCCTCATCATCTTCCCCGCCATCCTCATCATCCTCCCTGCTATCCTCATCATCCTCACCTCCTTCCTCATCATCCTCCCTGCCATCCTCATCATCCTCCCTGCCATCCTCATCATCCTCACCTCCTTCCTCATCATCCTCCCTGCCATCCTCATCATCACCTCCTTCCTCATCATCCTCCCTGCCATCCTCATCATCCCTCCTGCCATTCTCATCATCCTCACCTCCTTCCTCATCATCCTCACCTCCTTCCTCATCATCCTCCCTGCCATCCTCATCATCCTCCCTGCCATCCTCATCATTCTCACCTCCTTCCTCATCATCCTCCCTGCCATCCTCATCATCCTCACCTCCTTCCTCATCATTTTCCCCGCCATCCTCATCATCCTCCCTGCCATTCTCATCATCCTCACCTCCTTCCTCATCATCCTCCCTGCCATTCTCATCATCCTCCCGCCATCCTCATCATCTTCCCCGCCATCCTCATCATCCATCCTCCCTTCCATCCTCATCATCCTCCCTGCCATTCTCATCATCCTCCCGCCATCCTCATCATCTTCCCCGCCATCCTCATCATCCTCCCTTCCATCCTCATCATCCTCCCTGCCATCCTCATCATCCTCCCGCCATCCTCATCATCTTCCCCGCCATCCTCATCATCCTCCCTTCCATCCTCATCATCCTCCCTGCCATCCTCATCATCCTCACCTCCTTCCTCATCATCCTCACCTCCTTCCTCATCATCCTCACCTCCTTCCTCATCATCCTCACCTCCTTCCTCATCATCATCCCTGCCATTCTCATCATCCTCCCGCCATCCTCATCATCTTCCCCGCCATCCTCATCATCCTCCCTACCATACTCATCATCCTCCCTGCCATCCTCATCATCCTCCCTTCCATCCTCATCATCCTCCCTGCCATTCTCATCATCCTCCCGCCATCCTCATCATCTTCCCCGCCATCCTCATCATCCTCCCTTCCATCCTCATCATCCTCCCTGCCATCCTCATCATCCTCACCTCCTTCCTCATCATCCTCACCTCCTTCCTCATCATCCTCACCTCCTTCCTCATCATCATCCCTGCCATTCTCATCATCCTCCCGCCATCCTCATCATCTTCCCCGCCATCCTCATCATCCTCCCTTCCATCCTCATCATCCTCCCTGCCATCCTCATCATCCATCCTCCCTTCCATCCTCATCATCCTCCCTGCCATTCTCATCATCCTCCCGCCATCCTCATCATCTTCCCCGCCATCCTCATCATCCTCCCTTCCATCCTCATCATCCTCCCTGCCATCCTCATCATCCTCACCTCCTTCCTCATCATCCTCACCTCCTTCCTCATCATCCTCACCTCCTTCCTCATCATCCTCACCTCCTTCCTCATCATCCTCACCTCCTTCCTCATCATCCTCCCTGCCATCCTCATCATCCTCCCTGCCATCCTCATCATCCTCACCTCCTTCCTCATCATCCTCCCTGCCATCCTCATCATCCTCACCTCCTTCCTCATCATTTTCCCCGCCATCCTCATCATCCTCCCTGCCATCCTCATCATCCTCACCTCCTTCCTCATCATCCTCACCTCCTTCCTCATCATCCTCCCTGCCATCCTCATCATCCTCCCTGCCATCCTCATCATCCTCCCTGCCATCCTCATCATCCTCACCTCCTTCCTCATCATCCTCACCTCCTTCCTCATCATCCTCCCTGCCATTCTCATCATCCTCCCGCCATCCTCATCATCTTCCCCGCCATCCTCATCATCCTCCCCGCCATCCTCATCATCCTCGCCGCCATCCTCATCATCCTCCTTCCTGCCATCCTCATCATCCTCACCTCCTTCCTCATCATCCTCCCCGCCATCATCATCCTCACCTCCTTTCTCATCATCCTCACCTCCTTCCTCACCATCATCACCTCCTTCCTCATCATCCTCCCCGCCATCATCATCCTCACCTCCTTCCTCATCATCCTCACCTCCTTCCTCATCATCCTCACCTCCTTCCTCATCATCCTCACCTCCTTCCTCATCATTTTCCCCGCCATCCTCATCATCCTCCCTGCCATCCTCATCATCCTCACCTCCTTCCTCATCATCCTCACCTCCTTCCTCATCATCCTCCCTGCCATTCTCATCATCCTCCCGCCATCCTCATCATCTTCCCCGCCATCCTCATCATCCTCCCCGCCATCCTCATCATCCTCGCCGCCATCCTCATCATCCTCCTTCCTGCCATCCTCATCATCCTCACCTCCTTCCTCATCATCCTCCCCGCCATCATCATCCTCACCTCCTTTCTCATCATCCTCACCTCCTTCCTCACCATCATCACCTCCTTCCTCATCATCCTCCCCGCCATCATCATCCTCACCTCCTTCCTCATCATCCTCACCTCCTTCCTCATCATCCTCACCTCCTTCCTCATCATCCTCCCTGCCATTCTCATCATCCTCCCGCCATCCTCATCATCTTCCCCGCCATCCTCATCATCCTCCCCGCCATCCTCATCATCCTCGACGCCATCCTCATCATCCTTCCTGCCATCCTCATCATCCTCACCTCCTTCCTCATCATCCTCCCCGCCATCATCATCCTCACCTCCTTCCTCATCATCCTCACCTCCTTCCTCATCATCATCACCTCCTTCCTCATCATCCTCCCCGCCATCATCATCCTCACCTCCTTCCTCATCATCCTCACCTCCTTCCTCATCATCATCACCTCCTTCCTCATCATCCTCCCTGCCATCATCATCCTCACCTCCTTCCTCATCATCCTCCCTGCCATTCTCATCATCCTCACCTTCATCCTCATCATCTTCCCCACCATCCTCATCATCCTCATCTCCTTCCTCATCATCCTCCCCGCCATCCTCATCATCCTCCCCTCCTTCCTCATCATCCTCCCTGCCATCCTCATCATCCTCACCTCCTTCCTCATCATCCTCACCTCCTTCCTCATCATCCTCACCTCCTTCCTCATCATCCTCACCTCCTTCCTCATCATCCTCCCCGCCATCCTCATCATCCTCCCCTCCTTCCTCATCATCCTCCCTCCGTTCTCCTTTCTGTGATGTGGTTCCTTGTCGGTGACATTTCTCAGTGATCTCCGCTGTGTTTGTTCGGGCAGAGCGGGAATCGGCAGCATTTCCTGCGCATTAGCGGAGCGGTCGGTTAATTACTGATGATTATTATAAAGATTCTTCATAAAATCGGCTTTTATTTGCCATTTAAGCAGGTAATGGCGGCAATAACCAGATATTTATGAACTCCGCCATGTTTAATTAAAGTCCTAGCGCATATTTAGACGTGTTCTGTCCGCTGAGCACGGATCATCCACACTTATTATCTACCCATAACATTGCGTTATCTTCTGTCTGACGGGGAACCGGAGCCGGAGGGGCAGAGACAGCGCACAGCCCGGCAGAGTATTACAGCAGAGGCAGCGCACAGCCCTGCAGAGTATTACAGCAGAGACAGCGCACAGCCCAGCAGAGTATTACAGCAGACAGCGCACAGCCCGGCAGAGTATTACAGCAGAGACAGCGCACAGCCCTGCAGAGTATTACAGCAGAGACAGCGCACAGCCCTGCAGAGCATTACAGCAGAGACAGCGCACAGCCCAGCAGAGTATTACAGCAGACAGCGCACAGCCCGGCAGAGTATTACAGCAGAGACAGCGCACAGCCCTGCAGAGTATTACAGCAGAGACAGCGCACAGCCCTGCAGAGTATTACAGCAGAGACAGCGCACAGCCCGGCAGAGTATTACAGCAGAGACAGCGCACAGCCCTGCAGAGCATTACAGCAGAGACAGCGCACAGCCCTGCAGAGCATTACAGCAGAGACAGCGCACAGCCCTGCAGAGTATTACAGCAGAGACAGCGCACAGCCCTGCAGAGCATTACAGCAGAGACAGCGCACAGCCCGGCAGAGTATTACAGCAGAGGCAGCGCACAGCCCGGCAGAGTATTACAGCAGAGACAGCGCACAGCCCTGCAGAGTATTACAGCAGACAGCGCACAGCCCGGCAGAGTATTACAGCAGAGACAGCGCACAGCCCTGCAGAGTATTACAGCAGAGACAGCGCACAGCCCTGCAGAGTATTACAGCAGAGACAGCGCACAGCCCGGCAGAGTATTACAGCAGAGACAGCGCACAGCCCTGCAGAGCATTACAGCAGAGACAGCGCACAGCCCTGCAGAGCATTACAGCAGAGACAGCGCACAGCCCTGCAGAGTATTACAGCAGAGACAGCGCACAGTTGCAGAGTATTACAGCAGAGACAGCGCACAGCCCTGCAGAGCATTACAGCAGACAGCGCACAGCCCTGCAGAGCATTACAGCAGAGACAGCGCACAGCCCTGCAGAGTATTTCAGCAGAGACAGCGCACAGTTGCAGAGTATTACAGCAGAGGCAGCGCACAGCCCTGCAGAGCATTACAGCAGACAGCGCACAGCCCTGCAGAGCATTACAGCAGAGACAGCGCACAGCCCTACAGAGCATTACAGCAGAGACAGCGCACAGCCCTGCAGGGCATTACAGCACGCAGCACTGTAAGCCCTGCAGAGCATTGCAGCACGCAGCACTGTAAGCCCTGCAGAGCATTGCAGCATGCAGCCCTGTACGCCCTGCAGAGCATTGCAGCACACAGCCCTGTAAGCCCTGCAGAGCATTGCAGCACGCCGCACTGTAAGCCCTGCAGAGCATTGCAGCACGCCGCACTGTAAGCCCTGCAGAGCATTGCAGCACGCCGCACTGTAAGCCCTGCAGAGCATTGCAGCACGCCGCACTGTAAGCCCTGCAGAGCATTGCAGCACGCCGCACTGTAAGCTCTGCAGAGCATTGCAGCACGCCGCACTGTAAGCCCTGCAGAGCATTGCAGCACGCCGCACTATAAGCTCTGCAGAGCATTGCAGCACGCCGCACTGTAAGCCCTGCAGAGCATTGCAGCACACAGCCCTGTAAGCCCTGCAGAGCATTGCTTCAGAATGAAAGGAATATTGTGGATATCACCTGTGCTGTGAAAAGATGGAGGTTTATTCTGCGCGTTTCCAAGTTACTTCTTCACCAGGAAATCTCCATTTGTGCAGAGAACAGAAGAATAGAGAACAATGAAGACACATGGCAAACAGAGGCAAAGGGTTAACACATGGTGTCTACAAAGTCAGGAGATAAATATTTGTTAATAAATGAACATCGTACTTAATATTTTTCTATTTTACAGCACTAAGATCAAAAGCAAAATTAAAAAAAGGAAAAGGAAAAAAAAATCCCGTCGTGTGTTTTGGAGGAGAACCCACGCTGACGAAAACCAGGAGGGAACCCCCACAGCTGGTCAGATAATGTGACTGAAGGACAAGAAAAAGAAAGAATTATTTGTAGATAAACAGGATTCATTAAAAACGTAAAAAGGTAAAAATGAATCATTTAGAAAGGTTAAATGAGCCCTCACCTCTGCTAAACAGGGGACTTCACAACCCTCCTGGCATCTTCCCTGTCCCACAACCCCAGGTATTCAAGATTTAACTCCCTCCTCCGCCCCCCACCGCCCCGTCCAACCTCCCTCATCTCTGCCGAGAACAAGATCCACCAGACAAGGCAAGTCTCTACTGTTCAACCTCCACAACCCCTTTGTATACCGGACCAATGCCAAAAACCCCATAACCTCCCTCTCCAAAATCACTGAAGGGGAGCTTACTCATCTCCTCTCCAAATCGCACCTCACCACCTGTGCGCTCGACCCCATCCCATCTCCTCCCCAACCTCACCACCACACTAATCCCATCTCTAACCCACCTCTTCAACCCATCACTAACTTCTAGTACCTTGTCCTCTTTATCCAAACATGCCACAATCACACCTATCCTTAAAAAGCCAACTGCTAGCTCCAGCTATCGCCCAATATCACTGCTCCTATTCGCTTCCAAACTCCTGGAGCAGCACCTTCTGGTCTCCGGTGTATAAGAAAGACAACGCTGAACTGGAGCGGGTGCAGAGAAGAGCGACCAAGGTTATTAGAGGACTGGGGGGTCTGCAATACCAAGATAGGTTATTACACTGGGGGCTATTTAGTTTGGAAAAACGAAGACTAAGGGGTGATCTTATGTTAATGTATAAATATATGAGGGGACAGTACAAAGACCTTTCTGATGATCTTTATAATCATAGACCTGAGACAGGGACAAGGGGGCATCCTCTATGTCTGGAGGAAAGAAGGTTTAGGCATAATAACAGACGCGGATTCTTTACTGTAAGAGCAGTGAGACTATGGAACTCTCTGCCGTATGATGTTGTAATGAGTGATTCATTACTTAAATTTAAGAGGGGACTGGATACCTTTCTGGAAAAGTATAATGTTACAGGGTATATATACTAGATTCCTTGATAGGGCGTTGATCCAGGGAACTAGTCTGATTGCCGTATGTGGAGTCGGGAAGGAATTTTTTTCCCCAATGTGGAGCTTACTCTTTGCCACATGGGTTTTTTTGCCTTCCTCCGGATCAACATGTTAGGGCATGTTAGGTTAGGCTATGGGGTGAACTAGATGGACTTAAAGTCTTCCTTCAACCTTAATAACTATGTTAATGTCCACGCTGAACTTTCTTCCCACCTCTCATCTAACTTGCTCTTTGACAATCCACAATCTGACTTCTGTCCCCATTACTCAACTGAGACAGCCCTGACCAAAATCACTAACGACCTACTTATAGCCAAAGCTAACGGACAATACTCTGTACTCCTCCTTCTAGACCTGTCCTCTGCCTTCGACACAGTTGACCACTGCCTCCTACTACAGATCCTCTCCTCCTTTGGGATCAAAGACCTCGCCCTATCCTGGATCTCCTCGTACCTTTCCAACCGCACATTCAGCGTCTCCCACTCCCATACTACCTCCTCATCCCACCCTCTATCTGTTGGAGTCCCCCAAGGCTCTGTCCTAGGACCCCTACTCTTCTCAATCTATACACTTGGCTTGGGACAACTCATAAAGTCCCATGGATTCCAGTAACACCTCTATGCTGATGACACTCAGATCTATCTCTCTGGCCCAGACGTCACCGCTCTGCTGTCCAGAATCCCGGAATGTCTATCAGCCATATCCTCCTTCTCCTCTCGCTTCCCCAAACTCAATGTAGACAAAATTGAACTCATCATCTTTCCTCCATCTCATAGATCTTCCTTACCTGACCTATCTATCGCAATGAATGACATCATGCTTTCCCCCGTACCGGAAGTCCGCTGCCTCGGAGTAACCCTCGACTCTGCCCTTTCCTTCAAACCGCACATCCAAGCTCTTTCCACTTCCTGTCGCCTCCAGCTCAAAAATATTTCCAGAATCCGTCCTTTCCTCAACTTTCAATCTGCTAAAATGCGTGTGCATGCCCTCATCATCTCCCGCCTTGACTACTGCAACATGCTTTTCTGTGGCCTCCCTGCTAACACCCTTGCACCTCTCCAGTCCATCCTTAACTCTGCTGCCCGACTAATCCATCTCTCTCCTCGCTACTCCTCCGCTTCCCCCCTCTGCAAATCTCTTCACTGGCTCCCATTCCCTCAGCGTATCCAATTCAAATTGCTAATACTGACCTACAAAGCCATCCACAACCTGTCTCCTCCATATATCTCTGAACTAATCACCTGATATCTTCCCTCACGTGATCTCCGGTCCTCCCAAGATCTCCTTCTCTCCTCCACACTTATCCTCTCCTCACCCAACCGCCTCCAAGACTTCTCCCGAATATCCCCCATCCTCTGGAATTCTTTGCCCCAACACGTCCGACTATCAACCACATTTGTATCCTTCACACGGAACCTGAAAACCCACCTCTTCAGGAAAGCCTACAGCCTGCACTGACCCCGCTGCCTCCTCATCACTACCGGAGCTACCGCCTCACCAACACCGGAGCTACCGCCTCACCACCACTGGAGCTACCGCCTCACCACCACTGGAGCTACCGCCTCACCACCACTGGAGCTACCGCCTCACCAACACCGGAGCTACCGCCTCACCAACACCGGAGCTACCGCCTCACCAACACCGGAGCTACCGCCTCACCAACACCGGAGCTACCGCCTCACCAACACCGGAGCTACCGCCTCACCAACACCGGAGCTACCGCCTCACCAACACCGGAGCTACCGCCTCACCAACACCGGAACTACCGCCTCACCAACACCAGAGCTCCTGCAACCCTCAACCTATTGTCTCCTTCCCCATAATCCTGTAGAATGTAAGCCCCCCAGGGCCGGGTCCTCGCCCCTCTGTATCAGTCTGTCATTGTTAGTTTACTGTCATCTGTATGTAACCCCTTCTCATGTACAGCAACATGGAATCAATGGGGCTATATAAATAAATAAGAATAAAAAATGGAGTAACGAGTGTAATAAAATTTTAATTTATCAGTTTTATAATTAATACAATTATTCATGAACCGAAAAGCCCGACAATTTCTTTAATAATTTTATTAATTATAAAACTGACATATTAAAATTTTATTACAATCATTACTCCATTTTTTTACCTTTTAAATGTATTCATTTTTCTTTTTCTTTTGTACTTTTTAGGGAATCATGTTTATATACAAATAATTCTTCTTTCTTTTTCTTGTCCTTCAGTCAGATTAGCTGAACAGGTCAGACCATCTGTGTGGATTTCCCTCCTGTTTTTTTTCAGCGTGGGTTCTCCTCCATGATTACCAAAACGCATTACGGTATTTTTTTTTTTTTCTTTTTCCTTTTTTAAATTTTGCTTCTGGCCTTATAGCTGTAAAATAGAAAAATATTATGTACGATGTTCATTTACTAACATACATACAAAGTCAGTAGATAAATATCACGTGCCGCACCATGTGTTAACCCTTTGAGCCTTGACACTGTTTGTCATGTGGCTTCATTGTTCTCTATTCTTCTGTTCTCTGTATACAAATAGTGATTTCTTGGTGAAGAAGTAACTGAGAAACGCGTAGAATAAACCTCCATCTTTTCACTTATTTTGTGTCAACAATCTGGACACTTGCTGCTCCGTGGATCTGCTGCAGCTGACATTTCCCAGATGATTATCGCTCTATTATGGGATATATCAGGTTTCTAGAATCTGAGCAGATAAAATCCATCGGATAAGACACATTTTCACGCTGATATTTCCCACAACTTCATCATTGGCTGCGGCACATTGCAGAGCACGGCGCTGATACGCTGCGGCACATTGCAGAACACTGCGCTCATATGCTATGGCGCAATGCAGAACACGGCGCTCACACATGTTGCAAAACTCGGCGTTCACACGCAGAAGCACGTTGCAGAATACAGCGCTCATATGCTGCGGCACATTGCAGAACACGGCGCTCATATGCTGCAGTACATTGCAGAACACAATGCTCATACGCTGCGGCACATTGCAGTGTCATTATAATATAAAGATGCCATATTCTGAGTATACTTCTAGAAGGTTCCATGGCTTTACATAGCAGGACAGCATAGAGGGGGGCAGGACCTTTTGTCCCTCTGTTATTTGCACTTAATCCCCTTACACAAGCGAGTCCCCTGATGACTTGAGCTTGGAAGAAACGCGTCGGGACAACACAGGGAGAGTGCAGGGCATATGTGTTTACAGGGGTAGATGTGGACTGCCCTTGTAAGGGCGGGAGCTCGGGGGATAGTTTATCGTAGCCCCCTAGGGATTGACATAGGGACTGTCATCTCTTCTCGGTCCGGATGTCCGCTTGACTAAAAGAATATCCGGTGCTCCCTTGCCTGCCCACGGAATTGGTGAGACCATTCCTGTTTATTTATTAGTACAGTAAGCATATTTTACAGTACATGCTGACTACTGTCTATTGTGACTATATGCGTCCGGTGGTATAGAGTTAGTTGCTGTCTTATAGATTGTTGAACAGCTTCTTTTGGATACTCTATCCCGGATTGATTCCGCATATATTGCTGGAAACTTTTAATCCTGTGTAGGACCTGTCATCTCTCCATGTCCATTTTATATGGTGGTGACAGGGTCCCGTATTATATGTTCACTTGGGTGACTATTTTTAGCTACTTTTGAGTATTAAAAGTTATGTTTTATTTTCCACTTTGTGCTTTTTTCTCTTATTGTTAGTGGTATTATCTGCTAGATTTACACTCTTTTATGCAGATTTTCTTGCTTTGTTATATGGCTTTACACACACACTGTGGGCTTTTTGACCCCCCTCCCAGCTCCTTCTCACTACACACTCTGTGCAACATGATACTAGTGTACTAGCAGCCCCCAATTAGTCGTTTATGGCCCTAAGCTGGCTGAAGGCAGTTGTGGAAACGTGCTCTTTTGTTCATTTAAAAACTTAATAGTAGGGCATAACTTGGCCCCAAATAGTGATAGAGATAAAAAAAAAAAAAGGAGGAGAGGGGAGGGCGATGGTAACTCAAACCCCTTTAGTAATGTCACAAGCCTGCAGTTATAAGTTGCTGCACTTGACCCAGCCTTCATTCTTGCCTGGGACTTCAATACAGACAGCCTCCATGATGCATTGGGACATTTGGGGCTCCGCCTACCAGCATGGTTTGCCTGCAATGATCTAAGCAAATGTGAGTTTATCTTCCTTTAATCCATGTTCATTTTATAATTGCTTTGAACATACTTTGTCTCATATTGTAACATCTTTATATGCCTTTTATAAACACTGCCTAATCTTTTATGGAGTAAAATATAAATACTAGCCTTGTTCTCCTGCTCTAAAACATACCCTAAGTCTTCTAAAGTTAATTATACTACTAATTTGGGTTGGCTCGAACCTCTCTCTGTGAGAAATCTGAGCTGGTGGCAGTGAAGTGTGTTCTGCGCTAGGCATGTGAGCTGGCAGTGGCGAAACGGGGTTTTATGAGCTATTGTCTGGCTGCGACCTGAGCATTCATAATTCCCTTGCTGCAACGTGCCTGCTAGCCAGTCCACAGTGAAGCGGCCTGTTCGGCGACAAATTATCTCAGGTGTAGTTCATATACATATACATAAATCCCTGCAGGTCGTGATATTATAGCAGCAGTGGGATAACTAAAATAAGCCCCTGCGGTAAATTGATAGGTCAATAGCCTTGTTTGTGTTTTCTTCACATGTAGCAGTGGAAGGATAACTAAGATAATCCCCCTACACATGTGATAGCTGTGTGTGGATCGCCCCCAGACGCAGGGCCGCGGGTTACTCGGTACCGGTCATCTGCTGTCTCAGTTCTGGGGATGCATGTAAAGAAGCTGCGGAGACACCATCACGTGTTTCTCGACGCAAGCAGTGAATAGCCAGGCCTTTCCCCGGGAAGGAACAACCACGGGAAGGGCAGCATCCTATGAAGGAAAGCCACCTATGCCAAGCATGGTATCCATCCACAGACAGCTGTTTCGGGGTTTTTGCCCCTCATCAGTGTGGAGTAGGAATCTGGCTATTAGGAGCAGTGCCTAGTAAAAAGGCTATAAAGGCACAGATGATTGGCCTCGGGGAGACCAAAACATCCAACACCGCGGAGACACCATCACGTGTTTCTCAACGCAGTGATTCCAGAACACTGCCCCCATCCCTTATGGGGGAAGGAACAACCACGGGAAGGGCAGCATCCTATGAAGGAAAGCCACCTATGCCAAGCATGGTATCCTTCTTGGGGAAAGGCCTGGCTATTCACTGCTTGCGTCGAGAAACACGTGATGGTGTCTCCGCAGCTTCTTTACATGCATCTGCATATTTCCCATAAGGGATGGGGGCAGTGTTCTGGAATCACTGCGTTGAGAAACACGTGATGGTGTCTCCGCGGTGCTGGATGTTTTGGTCTCCCCGAGGCCAATCATCTGTGCCTTTATAGCCTTTTTACTAGGCACTGCTCCTAATAGCCAGATTCCTACTCCACACTGATGAGGGGCAAAAACCCCGAAACAGCTGTCTGTGGATGGATACCATGCTTGGCATAGGTGGCTTTCCTTCATAGGATGCTGCCCTTCCCGTGGTTGTTCCTTCCCGGGGAAAGACCTGGCTATTCACTGCTTGCGTCGAGAAACACATGATGGTGTCTCCGCAGCTTCTTTACATGCATCTGCATATTTCCCATAAGGGATGGGAGCAGTGTTCTGGAATCACTGCGTTGAAAAAACACGTGATGGTGTCTCTGCGGTGTTGGATGTTTTGGTCTCCCCGAGGCCAATCATCTGTGCCTTTATAGTCAGTTCTGGGGATGTCACGGTGGCTGGACCCGGTCCGTGACCCTGCTAAGGGGCGCCCAATGAAAGGTGATAAGAGTCTGTCAAGGTTTCGGGACGCCACCTGTGGTATTCGGTCAGGGTGACCGACGCTGCTTGGGGTCCACTGGGGTGATGTGATGGCAGCTAGATGGTGTGACTTCCCACAGGAGAAGTATGTCCTCAGGGCTTCCCAGTAAGGTGGATGGTGATGGTGTGAGGTGCAGTCAATAACAAGGACACAGGGTTGCAGTCTCTTTACCTCTTTACTGAAGACTTCAGGATCCTCAATCCAGAGCACGATTAACAGGGCTGTCAGAGACCGGCTGGCCCAAAGGCACATCCAGAGTTCCCCTTGCAGGTGGAAATCGTTGCCTACCAGTAGCGCCTGTGTGTTGTAGTGCTACCCTGCTGAGCATTCGGTATAGTCCTCACAACTTCTGTTCTAGTTTGTTAGTTCGTTCTTTCTAGTTCTTTCTCTTTCTTTCTATTTCGTTCCAGATATTACTAGTTTCTCGTCCCCCAGGTATGTTATGGCTAGGACTCACCCGTATGACGGGAAGGCTCGGAGCTCTTCCGGGACCCTAGAGATGCCCCTCTCCATGCGTTGCCCCCTATGTCTTCGTAGGAAATTTAAGGTAGACAGCCAACCTATAACTGTCCTGCCGAGTTTGAAGTAAGGCCTAGATTCAGTTACTTCCTCGGTGTTCCGGCCACCAGCTACGCGCCTCAGTAGGATGTTGCCGTTCTCCGGGCACGACTCCTACTGGATCTCCTTTGTGCTGATCTCGTTTCTCACTGTTCCACAATATCCTTCGCTTTGTGTCTCTTTCTTAGGATACCGCCGCAAGGTAGTGCAGGAGCGGTTCCGTAACGTTCTGTTCGCTAGGTACCTGCCAGGTTCCCACGCCTGACAGGGACCCCCCTGAATCTTCTCCCTGCAGCACCCCCTGCCACGGCATGTTGCCTGAATCCAACCCAGTCAGCTTCTGATCTAACTTCCTATCCAACCCCTAGTTTTACCAGTGTGAGGAGTGGCCCAATAAATAAAGCCTTTTTCTCCCCCTAGTGGCCGGAGTGTGAAGTGTAATGTGTGCTGGTGATACCTGGTCAGATGAACTCCTTTAGTGCCATCAGACGTACTGCTGCTCCCCTTAGTGGCAGAGCGACATTACTGCAACGACCAGATCTCTGGGGTGCTGCATGTGCTGGCCAAAGGTCACCCCTGATCTGTGACATAGTGGTGTCAGCACGGTGGGAATCATGACATGAGCAAGGTTTGAAAAAGCCCCAAGATAGGGTCGAAACGTTACCTTTGCACCTTTGCCTTCCTCATTTGACCTGACTGCGTTGAATTTATTGCACTTTTTTCGTGATTGAAATAAATCTTTTTCTTCACTAAAGATATGATTTTTGAGTGTGACTGTTTATCTTCATGATACCGTCTGTGGATTAAATCCAAGTCTAGACTGCACCTCCATTATAGCAATAGTGCGCGTCTTTCTCTTCCTACTAAAGTATGAGGCCCCGACATCCTCCCTCAACACAGTATGATGCCCCTACAACCGCCCTGTACACAGAATGATGGGCCCACAGCTCCCTTATACACAGTATGATGATCCCACAGCTCTTCTATACACAGAATGATAATCCCACAGCTCCCCTACACAGTATGATAATCCCACAGCTCTCCTATACAAAGTATGATCATCCCACAGCTCCCCTATACAAAGTATGATGAACCCACAGCTCCCCTATACACAGAATGATGGTCCCACAGCTTCCCTATACACAGTATGATGATCCCACAGCTCCTCTATGCACAGTATGATGATCCCACAGCTCCCCTACACAGTATGATGATCCCACAGCTCCCCTACACAGTATGATGATCCCACAGCTCCTCTATGCACAGTATGATGATCCCACAGCTCCCCTACACAGTATGATGATCCCACAGCTCCCCTATACAAAGTATGATGATCCCACAGCTCCTCTATGCACAGTATGATGATCCCACAGCTCATCTACACACAGAATGATGATCCCACAGCTCCCTTATACACAGTATGATAATCCCACAGCTCTTCTATACACAGAATGATAATCCCACAGCCCCCCTACACAGTATGATAATCCCACAGCTCTCCTATACAAAGTATGATCATCCCACAGCTCTCCTATACAAAGTATGATCATCCCACAGCTCCCCTTTACAAAGTATGATTGACCCACAGCTCTTCTATACACAGAATGATGATCCCACAGCTCCCCTACACAGTATGATAATCCCAAAGCTCCCATACACAGTATGATAATCCCACAGCTCTCCTATACAAAGTATGATCATCCCACAGCTCCCCTATACAAAGTATGATGAACCCACAGCTCCCCTATACAAAGTATGATGAACCCACAGCTCCCCTACACACAGAATGATGGTCCCACAGCTTCCCTATACACAGTATGATGATCCCACAGCTCTTCTATGCACAGTATGATGATCCCACAGCTTCCCTATACAAAGTATGATGAACCCACAGCTCCCCTACACACAGAATGATGGTCCCACAGCTTCCCTATACACAGTATGATGATCCCACAGCTCCTCTATGCACAGTATAATGATCCCACAGCTCCCCTACACAGTATGATGATCCCACAGCTCCCCTATACAAAGTATGATGATCCCACAGCTCCTCTATGCACAGTATGATGATCCCACAGCTTCCCTATACACAGTATGATGATCCCACAGCTCCTCTATGCACAGTATGATGATCCCACAGCTCTTCTATGCACAGTATGATGATCCCACAGCTCCCCTATATACAGAGTGATGGGCTCACAGCTCCTCTATACACAGTCTTATGCCCGCAGCTCCAATACAAACAGTATGATGTTCCCCTATACATATAATGATGTCCCCACTGCTCCTCCAATACAAAGTATAATACTTAATAGCGTTCTGACACCTTGTGACGCCTGCTCTGAGAGCCCCTCTGCAGGGAGGAAATTAACTTTATTCCTCCCGGCAGCCTTGCTCTTCCAGTCATAGGGGTTGCGCTGGCACGGTTTCCGTCAGCGCTCTCTGCATAGAGAGTGGCGGCTGTAACTTCACCCCGGCGCTGACTGACAGCAGTCTCAGCACTGAATGCCACCCGGTAGTTACACTACTAGTGCCCCTATAATAATACTTCTTAAGTGCCCACTTAATATTTAACTGAGTCCCCTATGTACATTAGTAATGGCCTCAGCATCGCTGATGTGAGCAGGGGGTCATGTGATGATGACTCGTTTGGCTTCTCCCAATTATCTTCTATTGAGTGAAGTCAAACTTATCTAGTCGAAACGTGCAAATAGCAAACATGGTCACATGACCGCCTGATCGCACCAGTGGTCTTAAGGTGCACCTGCTGTCATGAGACCCTTTCCTTATTTTGCGGTCTGTAGTCTCAGAGTGACTGCAGACAATTATCCCGAGCTTTTAATAACTTTACAATAATAATAAATTGCTTATTATTAAACTATTAAATAGAAAGCAGCTCGTGGTTACTGTATGGCTATACTTGTCAGGGGGCAGACAGACTGACGTATTTCTCGTGCGAGGATCACATTGCAATCCTCAGACTGACCGTCGGCCCTCCACACCTGAGTGTCACAGCGGCATAGTAATCCATCACGCTGTCACGCTCATGTCAGGAGCGGTACCAGCCAGTCTGAGGATTGCAGTGCGATCCTAGCATGAGTTATACGGCCATCTGTCTGTGCCCTTGTGATACTAATACTGAAATATTAATCCATTATTAAAGAATTAACAAGCTCACAAGCAAAAATAATCCCCCTACCCCCCGTCCTCCTCCCACACTCCAACAACCCATCCTCTCACATGCACCCCTCAGTGCTCTGTGCCCCTGACCCCACAATACCCCCAACCTCTCACATTCACCCCCATGCCCTATCCCCCACCTCACAATACCCCCAACCTCTCACATTCACCCCCATGCCCTATCCCCCACCTCACAATACCCCCATCCTCTCACATTCACCCCCATGCCCTGTCCCACCTCAATCACAATACCGCCATCCTCTTACATTCATCCTCAGTGCCGTCACCTCTCTTCCACTTCAGCCCCCACAATACCCCCATCCTCACATTAAGTCCCCCAGTGTCCTAGCCCCCACAATATCCCCATCCTCTCAAATTCACCCCAGTGCCCTGTACCCCTCCCCCACAATACCCCCTTTCTCTCGCATTCACCCCCAGTGCCCTGTACCCCTCCCCCACAATACCCCCATTTTCTCACATTCACCCCTAGTGCTCTGTACCCCTCCCCCACAATACCCCCTTTCTCTCGCATTCACCCCCAATGCCCTGTACCCCTCCCCCACAATACCCCCATTTTCTCACATTCACCCCTAGTGCTCTGTACCCCTCCCCCACAATACCCCCATTTTCTCACATTCACCCCTAGTGCTCTGTACCCCTCCCCCACAATACCTCTATCCTCTCACCTTCATCCCACAGTAACCATGACATGCATAAGCTGAATGAATTTAATAAATTCCATCCCCACTTACCAATGACGTTTGCAGGCAGTGCCTGAGGCAGGACCCGAAGTGTCTGGTTTAATGCACACAGAGGGCACTAGGATCCAGTGTGGCTGAGACAAGAAGAGCCTGCAAGGCAGTAACTGCAGCTGCTGCCGCCGGGAAATAGCTCCTCTGGTGAGACAGCAGCACCGTACACTGCACAGACAGGCTCTGCAGCCTGCCACTGTGCAGAGTCTGTCAGACAGGGGAGCCGGCATTATGCTGTTCTCTGCCTGACACCTCAGATACGGCCAAATGACAAAAGTGGCCATGTCTCCCAGTGGGCCCCTGCATTTGACTGGGCCCGGGGTAATGGCCCCCTTTTCCTACCAGTAGCTACGCTTCTGGTCTGAGAGTGGACCTAGCAGGTGTGGGTGCTGGTCCCCATACCAAAAGATAAGCTTCAGGCAGCCTGGGAAGGCCCGTACGTCGTCCACCAACAGCTTAACCCAGTCACCTAGGGGTAGACGAAAGGCCTTTCACGTCAATAGGATGAAGGCTCATCACGAACGTGAAACCTGCATCCTAATGGTCTGCAACCTGGCCAAAGACCGGGAGGAAGACCCCCTCTGGGACATGCTGGCCCAAGCCAAGGCCTGTGGGTCCATCGAAGACGTGGAGGTAAGCGCCTTGCTATCCGAACCCAAGTGTTCGCAGTTGCGGATCACGCTGGAACCCTTCCGGGCCATGTTCACCAACAAACATGGAAGGACTGGGTTAGCGGTCCACGAGGTGGATATCGGGAATTATGCCCCACTACGGTGGACACCCTATCGGATCTCCAACAAGGTGCAGCAGGTTATGCGCCAGGAGATCGATGAGATGTTACACGTGGGGGTGATTCAACGGTCCAAAAGCGCGTGGGCCTCACCTGTTGTCCTCGTGTCAAAGAAGGATCGGACCACCCAGTTCTGTGTGGACTACAGGGGGCTCAATGCCATCACAGCCTCTGACATGCCCTCAATGCCACGCATTGAGGAGCTGCTTGAGCGTTTAGCTGGTGTGAAATATTTGCTCATAATGAATCTGAGTCGGGGATATTGGCAGATTCCCCTGATCCCCGAGGCGCAGGAGAAGTCCGCCTTTATAACCCCCTTCAGACTGTACGAGTCCACGGTCATGCCTTTCGGCATGAAGAATGCCCCTGCCACTTTCCAGTGGATGGTCAACCACTTGCTTCAGGGACTGGAGAAGTATGCGGTGGCGTACCTGGATGACATTGCCATCTTCAGTTTCTCCTGGGAGGAACACCTGCAGCATCTCGAGGAGGTGCTTAGGCGAATTCACCAAGTAGGTCTGACTATCAAGCTGGGAAAGTGCCAGATGGGCATGAGCGAGGTCCACTACCTGGGGCACCGGGTAGGCGGGGGCTCTGTAACAAACCTGCCGGCATCACTGCATGGCCTTCCATCCCCCACCTGCCTGTTACATCAACTCACTCACCTAGTGCCATGCTGTGAGATCTGTTTGCTGCCGGCTCCATGCCGTGTGCTCCATGGCCGCTTACTCTGTGTACACTTCCTGGCTGTGTGCATAGGGGGGCGACGCCAGCAACTCCGGATTCTTATTGAGACTGTGTGCACCTCCCTAAGGTGTTGATGGCCAATAGCCTAGAGGCCTCTGATACTTAAGGCATCCTCACCCATTGGAGGATGCCTGAGCAAACTATTTCCCTCAGTTAGCATTTGCTACTGAGCTGCCAGGTCGTGTCTGTTTCCTGCCTCAGAGGGCTACAATACGCAGGTCTTTATCTGTGTTCTGTTTGTGTCTCTGTGTACGCCACCCAGTGGGGCATTGTACCCTGGTCTGAATCTGTGTCTGAACTCTGGTCTATGTCCTTTCCTGTTCCTTATTTGTTTGTTTACCATTCTCACTCTGCTTTGTTTATCTCTGCGTTTCCTCTCTGCTCTGCTTGCCACTATCAGTGGCTCTGCATCTCCCTGCTCAGTTCTGCCACAACCTGTGGTTCTGTGCCTCTCAGTTTTGCTCGCCACAACCTGTGGCTCTGCACCCTCTGGCTCTTGGCTTTGCCTCCTGCGGTTCTGGCTCCTGGCTCCGCCTCCAGCGTCTCCGTTCTTGGCTCCGCCCCTAGCTACTCCGTCCTTAGCTCCGCTGTTATGGACCTGGTGGTTAGGAGCACCCGGCACGACATGATAATTAAACTCACACAGGACAAGCTCTGGGATGTGGGAGCTCTGCTGACCGCAGGCCCTAATCCTATCACAACAACTAGAAATAGCCGTGGAGCGCTCCTGACCAGACCTAGGCGCCTCGTCACAGCCTAAGAGCTAGCTAGCCCTAGAGATAGAAAATAAAGCCTACCTTGCCTCGGAGAAATTCCCCAAAGGAAAAGGCAGCCCCCCACATATATTGACTGTGAGTAAAGATGAAAGTCACAAACGCAGAAATGAAACAGGTTTCAGCAAAGGGAGGCCAGACTTACTAAACAGACAGAGGATAGGAAAGGTATCTTTGCGGTCAGCACAAAAAACTACAAAAGACCACGCAGAGTGTGCAAAAAGACCTCCGCACCGACTAACGGTGCGGGGTGCCACTCTGCATCCCAGAGCTTCCAGCTAGCAAGACCAAATCATGATAGCCAGCTGGACAAGGAAACAATGAACAAATAATAACTATCAGGAACTTAGCTTCTGCTGGAGAAGACAGGTCACCAGAAAGATCCAAGAGCGAACTGAACCAATGCAGGAACATTGACAGCTGGCATGGAGTAACGATCTGAGTGGAGTTAAATAGAGCAGCCAACCAAAAGATAAACCACGTCACCTGTGTAAGGAACCTCAGAAGCAGCAGCTTCACTCACAGCCACCAGAGGGAGTCCATGGACAGAACTTGCCGAAGTACCATTCACGACCACAGGAGGGAGCTCGACAACAGAATTCACAACAGTACTCCCCCCTTGAGGAGGGGTCACCGAACCCTCACCAGAGCCCCCAGGCCGATCAGGATGAGCCAAATGAAAGGCACGAACTAGATCGGCAGCATGAACATCAGAGGCAAAAACCCAGGAATTATCTTCCTGACCATAACCCTTCCACTTAACCAGGTACTGGAGTTTCCGTCTCGAAATACGAGAATCCAAAATCTTCTCCACCACATACTCCAACTCCCCCTCGACCAACACCGGGGCAGGAGGATCAACGGAGGGAAACATAGGCGCCACGTATCTCCGCAACAACGACCTATGGAACACATTATGGATGGCAAAAGAAGCTGGAAGGTCCAAACGAAATGACACAGGATTAAGAACTTCAGAAATCTTATATGGCCCAATGAAACGAGGCTTAAACTTAGGAGAGGAAACCTTCATAGGAACATGACGAGATGACAACCAAACCAAATCCCCAACACGAAGTCGGGGACCAACACAGCGCCGGCGGTTAGCGAAACGTTGAGCCTTCTCCTGGGACAATGTCAAATTGTCCACCACATGAGTCCAAATCTGCTGCAACCTGTCCACCACCGTATCCACACCAGGACAGTCCGAAGGCTCAACCTGCCCTGAAGAGAAACGAGGATGGAAACCAGAATTACAGAAAAAAGGAGAAACTAAATTAGCCGAGCTGGCCCGATTATTAAGGGCGAACTCAGCCAAAGGCAAGAAGGACACCCAATCATCCTGATCAGCAGAAACAAAGCATCTCAGATATGTTTCCAAAGTCTGATTAGTTCGTTCGGTTTGGCCATTAGTCTGAGGATGGAAAGCCGAAGAAAAAGACAAATCAATGCCCATCTTAGCACAATAGGACCGCCAAAACCTCGAAACAAACTGGGAACCTCTATCCGAGACGATGTTCTCTGGAATGCCATGCAAACGAACCACATGCTGGAAAAACAATGGCACCAAATAAGAGGAGGAAGGCAATTTAGACAAGGGTACCAAATGGACCATCTTAGAGAAGCGATCACAAACCACCCAAATGACCGACATCCTTTGAGAAACAGGGAGATCAAAAATAAAATCCATGGAAATATGCGTCCAGGGCCTCTTCGGGACCGGCAAGGGCAAAAGCAACCCACTGGCACGAGAACAGCAGGGCTTAGCCCGAGCACAAGTCCCACAGGACTGCACAAAAGAACGCACATCCCGTGACAATGAAGGCCACCAAAAGGATCTAGCCACCAAATCTCTGGTACCAAAGATTCCAGGATGACCAGCCAACACCGAACAATGAACCTCAGAGATAACTCTACTAGTCCATCTATCAGGGACAAACAGTTTCTCCGTAGGACAACGGTCAGGTCTATCAGCCTGAAACTTCTGCAGCACGCGCCGCAAATCAGGGGAGATGGCAGACAAAATTGCCCCCTCTTTAAGAATACCCGCCGGCTCCGGAACACCCGGAGAGTCAGGCACAAAACTCCTTGACAGGGCATCAGCCTTCACATTCTTAGATCCCGGAAGGTATGAAACCACAAAATCAAAATGGGAGAAAAAGAGCGACCATCGAGCCTGTCTAGGATTCAACCGTTTGGCAGACTCGAGATAAGTCAAATTCTTGTGATCCGTCAAGACCACCACGCGATGTTTAGCTCCTTCAAGCCAATGTCGCCACTCCTCGAATGCCCACTTCATGGCCAACAACTCTCGATTGCCAACATCATAATTGCGCTCAGCAGGCGAGAATTTTCTAGAAAAGAAGGCACATGGTTTCATCACCGAGCCATCAGAACTTCTTTGCGACAAAACAGCCCCTGCTCCAATCTCAGAAGCATCAACCTCGACCTGAAACGGGGAGCGATACATCTGGCTGGCACAACACAGGGGCAGAAGAAAAACGATGCTTCAACTCCTGAAAAGCCTCTACAGCTGCAGAAGACCAATTGACCACATCAGCACCCTTCTTTGTCAAATCAGTCAATGGTTTAGCAATACTAGAAAAATTAGCGATGAAGCGACGGTAAAAATTAGCAAAGCCCAGGAACTTCTGCAGACTCTTCACAGATGTCGGCTGAGTCCAATCATAAATGGCCTGAACTTTAACAGGGTCCATCTCGATAGTAGAAGGGGAAAAAATTAAACCCAAAAATGAAACCATCTGAACTCCAAAGAGACACTTTGACCCCTTCACAAACAAGGAATTGGCACGAAGGACCTGGAACACCATTCTGACCTGCTTCACATGAGACTCCCAATCATCCGAAAAGACCAAAATGTCATCCAAATATACAATCATGAATCTATCCAGGTACTCTCGGAAGATGTCATGCATAAATGACTGAAACACAGATGGAGCATTAGAAAGCCCGAATGGCATAACCAGGTACTCAAAATGGCCCTCGGGCGTATTAAATGCTGTTTTCCATTCATCGCCCTGTTTAATTCGCACAAGATTATACGCCCCACGAAGATCTATCTTGGTGAACCAACTAGCCCCCTTAATCCGAGCAAACAAATCAGACAGCAGCGGCAAAGGATACTGAAATTTGACTGTGATCTTATTAAGAAGGCGGTAATCAATACAAGGTCTCAAAGAGCCATCCTTCTTGGCCACAAAAAAGAACCCTGCTCCCAATGGTGACGACGACGGGCGAATATGACCCTTCTCCAAGGATTCCTTTATATAACTCCGCATAGCGGCGTGCTCTGGCACAGATAAATTAAACAGACGGCCCTTAGGAAACTTACTACCAGGAATCAAATTAATAGCACAATCACAATCCCTATGAGGAGGTAGGGCACTGGATTTGGGCTCATCAAATACATCCCGATAATCCGACAAAAACTCCGGGACTTCAGAAGGAGTGGAAGGCGAAATTGACAACAATGGAACATCACCATGTACCCCCTGGCAACCCCAGCCGGACACAGACATAGATTTCCAATCCAACACTGGATTATGGACCTGTAGCCATGGCAACCCCAAAACGACCACATCATGCAGATTATGCAACACCAAAAAGCGAATATCCTCCTGATGTGCAGGAGCCATGCACATGGTCAGTTGAGTCCAGTACTGAGGCTTATTCTTGGCCAAAGGCGTAGCATCAATTCCTCTCAATGGAATAGGATACTGCAAGGGCTCCAAGAAAAAACCACAGCGCCTAGCATACTCCAAGTCCATCAAATTCAGCGCAGCGCCTGAATCCACAAATGCCATAACAGAATAGGACGACAGAGAGCAAATCAGAGTAACGGACAAAAGAAATTTAGACTGTACAGTACCAATGGTGTCAGACCTAGCGAACCGCTTAGTGCGCTTAGGACAATCGGAGATAGCATGAGTGGATTCACCACAGTAAAAACACAGTCCATTCCGACGTCTGTGTTCTTGCCGTTCAGCTCTGGTCAAAGTCCTATCACACTGCATAGACTCAGGCCTATGCTCAGAGAATACCGCCAGATGGTGCACAGCTTTGCGCTCACGCAAGCGCTGATAGATCTGAATGGCCAAGGACATAGACTCATTCAGACCAGCAGGCGTGGGAAATCCCACCATGACATCCTTAAGGGCTTCAGAAAGACCCTTTCTGAAAATTGCCGCCAGGGCACATTCATTCCACTGAGTAAGCACAGACCACTTTCTAAACTTCGGACAGTACACCTCCACTTCGTCCTGACCCTGACACAAAGCCAGCAAGATTTTCTCTGCCTGATCCACTGAATTTGGTTCATCATAAAGCAATCCAAGCGCCAGAAAAAAACGCATCAACATCACGCAATGCAGGATCTCCTGGCGCAAGGGAAAATGTCCAGTCTTGAGGGTCACCACGCAACAAAGAAATAATTATTTTTACTTGTTGAACAGGGTCACCAGAAGAGCGGGGTTTCAAAGCTAGAAACAGTTTATAATTATTTTTGAAATTCAAGAACTTAGATCTATCCCCAGAAAATAAATCAGGAATAGGAATTCTAGGCTCTAACATAGGATTCTGAACCACAAAATCTTGAATTTTTTGTACCCTTGCAGTGAGATGATCCACACAAGAGGACAGACCTTGAATGTCCATATCTACACCTGTGTCCTGAACCACCCAAAGGTTTAGGGGAAAATAAAGACAAAACACAGTGCAAAGAAAAAAAAATGGTCTCAGAACTTCTCTTATCCCTCTATTGAGATGCATTAATACTTTGGGCCAGCTGTACTGTTATGGACCTGGTGGTTAGGAGCACCCGGAACGACCTGATGGTTAAACTCACACAGGACAAGCTCTGGGATGTGGGAGCTCTGCTGACCGCAGGCCCTAATCCTATCACAACAACTAGAAATAGCCGTGGAGCGTTCCTGACACTCCCTAGACGCCTCTTCACAGCCTAAGAGCTAGCTAGCCCTAGAGAAAGAAAATAAAGCCTACCTTGCCTCAGAGAAATTCCCCAAAGGAAAAGGCAGCTCCCCACATATATTGACTGTGAGTAAAGATGAAAGTCACAAACGCAGAAATGAAACAGGTTTCAGCAAAGGGAGGCCAGACTTACTAAACAGACAGAGGATAGGAAAGGTATCTTTGTGGTCAGCACAAAAAACTACAAAAGACCACGCAGAGTGTGCAAAAAGACCTCCGCACCGACTAACGGTGCGGAGATGCCACTCTGCATCCCAGAGCTTCCAGCTAGCAAGACAAAATCATGATAACCAGCTGGACAAGGAAACAATGAACAAATAATAACTATCAGGAACTTAGCTTCTGCTGGAGAAGACAGGTCACCAGAAAGATCCAAGAGCGAACTGAACCAATGCAGGAACATTGACAGCTGGCATGGAGTAACGATCTGAGTGGAGTTAAATAGAGCAGCCAACCAAAGGATAAACCACGTCACCTGTGTAAGGAACCTCAGAAGCAGCAGCTTCACTCACAGCCACCAGAGGGAGTCCATGGACAGAACTCGCCGAAGTACCATTCACGACCACAGGAGGGAGTTCGACAACAGAATTCACAACACTCCGCCTCCTCCTCTGCCTTCTCTTATCTCTGCCTTCTCCTTCTCTGCTCTTAGCTCTGCATTCTCCTTCTCTGATCTTAGCTCCGTCTTCTCCTCTTTGCTCTTAGCTCCACCTCCTGCTCTTACTCCGCCTCCTGTGGTTCTGCTTTGCATCCGCTCTTGCTCTACCTCTGTTCAGCAATTTGCTGTACAGGTCTCTACCTGTTTCCATGCACCCGCCTGTATACCAGTTCCTACCTGAGTGTCAGCCCTGTCTGCCTGAGTGCCAGCCATGCCTGCCTGTCTGCCAGAGTGCCAGCCGTACCCGTCTGCCTGCCTCTATCTCCGTCAAGCCAGTCTGCCCATCAGGGCCTCTGACATACCCGTCTGTCAGCCAGTGTCTCAGCCATGCCTGCCTGCGTCTAGTCCCCTGGTGAGATCAGCATCCACAGTCAGACGCTACCCTGGAGAGGTACCTGGTAGCTACCTACTGCACAAGTCTGACCTCACCATCGGAGGCTCCAGCGAACACCTAGGAAGCTACTTAGTTACGCCACTTCCAGGGAAGTCTGGTCTGTGGTCCAGTGGGGCCGCACGCCCGCGCCAACCAATCTGGGCACGAGTGTTACAGGTTCTTTGAGGCCAGAGCCTGGGTAAGTGGACACTATCACTTCCTGGCCCACCCCCAGGACCAAAAAGCTGGTGATGTCCTTCCTGGGCACTGCAGGGTACTATAGGCACTTCGTAAAGACCTATAAAAGCCTTGTAAAACCCTTGACGGACCTCACCAGGAAGAAGCTACCCCAAACAGTCAACTGGACAGACGGCTGTAAGGTGGCTTTGCAGGCTTTGAAAACAGCCCTGAGCAGTTCTCCAGTGTTGAAAGCCATCGACAGCAGTTGGCAGTTCCTAGTACAGACCGACACCAGCGAGTTTTGCCTCGGTGCTGTGCTCAGCCAGGTGGACTCGGGGGACCAAGAGCACCCCATATTGTACCTGAGCTGGAAGCTTCTGCTGAGGGAAGTGGCCTCTTCCACCATTGAGAAGAAGTGCCTGGCCATGGTCTGGGCCCTGCAATGTTTGCAGCCCTTCCTGTACAGTGGCACCTTCACTGTGGTGACCGACCACAACCCCCTGAGCTGGCTACAATTCGTGTCTGGTACCAATGGAAGGTTGCTATGCTGCGACCTTGCCCTCCAACCGTACAAATTTGCCGTGAAACACAAAAAGAGCTGCGAGCATGGCAATGCCAATGGGTTTTTCCTCTGGTGCGAACCTGCCGAGGTGTGCATGGAGGATACCAAGAGGTCCTGCCTCTGTAGTGCAGTCCAAACAGGGAGGTGTCACAATAATATAAATAGGCCATATTCTGAGTATACTTCTAGAAGGTTCAATGGCTTGACAGACACATGCTGTGGGCTTTTTGACCACCCTCCCAGCTCCTTCTCACTGCACAATCTGTGCAACGTGATACCAGTGTGCTAGCAGCCCCCCACTGAGTAGTTTATGGCCCTAAGCTGGCTGAAGGCAGTTGTGGAAACGTGCTCTTTTGTTTATTTTAAAACTTAATTGTAGGGCATAACTTGATCCCAATTAGTGATAGTGATATAAAAGTTGCATATTCCGAATGTCCACCGATAGATCTATAACCCAGTGAAATCTCTAGGATCCAAACCCAATAAAATCCAAGGAATGGATTTCTCCATAAACAAGTCATGTATCCACTTTGTGTTTATACTTAAATGAACCCCCATGTCATGCTGAGCATAATGATCATTTTGTCTTTCTTCTACGTGGTTCACCCTAAGAGATATGGGTAATAGAGTATTTCATAACTGTTCTGAAAAGGGAGTTCCCCAACCACTCAGTGAGGTCAGCACAGTGCGAGTGCATTAAGTTTGAGTCCATGTATAAAACTCAGAGGCGGGACAAGAGGGGAAGGCTTTAGTCTTTGCCCAGGAAAAGAGCTAACAGCAGCTCTGCAAGCTGCTCTGATACATTTTGATGTCGCCCCTCCCTCACCACATGGTTTGCCATGATCTGAAATTACAGTAAGTGCTTTTTCTTCTTTCAATCCCTTTTTATTTGTAGTTGTCTTGTACATACAATAATTGTCTCATCTTGTAATATCGTTTTTTATACCTTTTGTAAACACTGCCTAATCTTTTTGGAGTAAAAGCTATAATATTTACTAGCTTCGTTTTCCTTGCTCTAGAACGTACCTTCAACGTCCCCTGAAGTAAATTCAGCTACTGATTGGGTTGGCTCCTGACCCGTTATTAATCATAGGAATAGGAGCTGGTGGCAGCAGAGCATACTGAGCTTGTTGGGTATAGCTGGCAGTGACAGAAAGGGGTTTATAAGAGTATTGTACATGACCGGGCAGCCTTTCTGGCAAATAATTATCCTAGGTGCAGTTCTCTGACTGACCTGAGGGTAAGGGGGGGGCACCAGAGAGCTGCAAGTTCCAAACCGGAACTGGGAAGTGGGATATAAATAAATCCCTGAAGAAAGAAGTTGGGCAACCAACACCCCGGTTCATGACAATCCCCTTTTAAGGGGAACCTATTACCCCCCAGGGCGTTTTTAGGTAAAAGAGCCTTCTTCTGCAGCACTAAGGCTATGTGTACACGTTCAGGAATGTCTGCAGAATTTTCCTGAACAAAACCGGACTTTTTCTGCAGGAAATCGGCTCGCTTTTTTTTCACGTTTTTGCGCATTTTTGCGTTTTTTTCCGGAGCTTCCCAATGCAATAATATAGCGGTAAAAACGAGAAAAATCCTCAAAATCAATGAACAGATGAACCCTGGGGGGGGGGGGGGGGGGGTGACAGGATCCCTTTAAATATGTGTTCAGTGAAAATGTGATGCAGCTGCAGTGCAGTTTAGTGCAACGTCCACCAGGGGGTGCTGGTGAGGGAAGAGAGATTGAAAACTAACAGCATAGCAACACTGAGCAGCCGCACAGGTGTCACAGGTAACGAAAGAGTGGTCAGAAGAACAGAGTCAGAATCTGTCGGGCAGAGGTACCAGAGGTTACAGCATGCACAAAGTCAGAGACAAGCGGGAGCGCAGTATCTAAAATGTGAGACGCAAGACGAAGTTGGGGTACAAGCCAGAAGTCAAAGCTGACCTGCACATCCAAACATAGACTCAGTGTGAACAGGTGCTGAACCTAGAGTCGCCAACTCGTATATAGTTAAGTAAATAAGGCAGCACACTGCAGCGCTAGAACATACAAACTTGAAATACGCTCTCATTTTTCATATTTCTAGTGCAGTAACGCAGTTCAAATTTCGTATTTCAAGTTTGCATGTTTCAGCGCTGCAGTGTGCTGCCTTATTTACTTAACTATATACGAGTTGGCGACTCTAGGTTCAGCACCTGTTCACACTGAGTCTATGTTTGGATGTGCTGGTCAGGTTTTTGAAATGTATTCTCTAGCCTTCTGATCGTGCCCTCCGCCTCCTAGCTACAGGTGTTTTAATTACAGCAGGTCCAGTACCCCTCCACAGAGAGAGAGAATTTTAGTCTAGGAAGAGGTTTCACATGTACCCATTCAGATGGAGACGTTTATTCTCAGCGAGGTAAGGCAAGCGTAGGACCTGGTATAAGAGAGACGCCATAAAGGGGCTACCAGGTACACATAAAATTGGCCATTTTATGCGTTAACGCTCTCATTTTTCATATTTCTAGTGCAGTAATGCAGTTCAAATTTCGTGTTTCAAGTTTGTATGTTCTAGCGCTGCAGTGTGCTGCCTTATTTACTTAACTATATACGAGTTGGCGACTCTAGGTTCAGCACCTGTTCACACTGAGTCTATGTTTGGATGTGCAGGTCAGGTTTTTGAAATGTATTCTCTAGCCTTCTGATCGTGCACTCCGCCTCCTAGCCACAGGTGTTTTAATTACAGCAGGTCCAGTACCCCTCCACAGAGAGAGAGAATTTTAGTCTAGGAAGAGGTTTCACATGTACCCATTCAGATGGAGACGTTTATTCTCAGCGAGGTAAGGCAAGTGTAGGACCTGGTATAAGAGAGATGCCGTAAAGGGGCTACCAGGTACACATAAAATTGGCCATTTTATGCGCTAAACGCTCTCATTTTTCATATTTCTAGTGCAGTAATGCAGTTCAAATTTCGTGTTTCAAGTTTGTATGTTCTAGCGCTGCAGTGTGCTGCCTTATTTACTTAACAGAAGTCAAAGCTGGTCAGGGAATGAGGTATCAGAGATGGAAAGCAAGAGGCGGGGTTCAGAGAGCAGGCCGAGAAATACACTGTAAGGAAAATCACCAGACAAACACTACATCAGGGATAGGGAATGGGTCTCACACAACTACGGGAGTTCAGAGGCAGAAGGATCACCAGGGTATACGGGTCAGCTGCTCTAGCCTGGGAGCATGAACTATCACTAACGCAGGCCAGCAGACTGCAAAAACTGCAGAGGACTGAAATAGCCCAGCCAGCTCCAAAATGAGGCAGAGGGTGTTAACCCCCCCCCCCCCCGCATGACCAGTCCAGAGAGGGAATAACAGAAAACAAACTCCGGACTGGATCATGACACAGTCTATGCAATATATAGCACAGTATCAATAATAAGGAACAAAGGAGATGCTACAAATGGTGGTGGGGGTATAAATGATGTTTAGCAAGTCATTGACCTATAGCCTTACAAAAAATATATATCGAGCCCTCCACCAAAAAAAGAGCCAGACTATAGTAACACCATGTGGACAGTCGGAAGAACCACAAACCTTGACTGCTAAGGAAGAAGAAACCGACCATACAGTCTGTCAGGAAATATGAACTATTTTTTCTTTATTGTCCTAGCCATACACACATAGCTCTGCTACATCTTCTTGGTTTTGTAAATGACATGCCAGCTCAGTACACATGCTTCCCTTCCCCCATTAGGTTTGTGTAGAGTATGCACACAAAGCCCCTTTGCAGGCACATGGCTGCAAGCCCCCTCTCTCCCTGCTAGAATTTCTCCCCCCTCCCTTTCCCCTGCTACACAACTATAAAATGAGTAGTTTTACGACCCCCCCAAACTGGTTGAAAGCAGTCCCAAGCACATGGGACGTTCTTTGTCTAAGACTGGGTTATTACAGATTAAATATAATGGCCCCGATTATTGATATAGGTGTGAATCTCAAATATTCGGCATCTACGTCGGTAGAGCCATCACCCCATGAGTTTTCTAGGTTCCAGAACCAGCAGAATCTGAGAAATGTATTTCTACTTAACCGGGTCATACAGCCACTTCATGTTTAGGCTTAATGGAAAGCTAATTCCAGAACAAGAGTAATGATGGACCCGCCGTCAATCTGCGAGGTTTCCAGCCAAAGATATGGAATTAATAAGGTTTTGGTATCTTCTGGACAAGGGGAGTACCTTCCATATCTCTGCCCACTCAGTGAGGTCATGAACAGAGGGTATAAGATTATGAAGTGCCATTAGGAGGATGTCTTTTGCATAGGGATTCAGCTACGATAGGCTGTGCAATCTGACCTGATGATTTGGGAAGGTCCCCTTCCCCCACCACCACATGGCTTACCATTGAATGAGATAACTGCAAGTTCCTTCATCTTTAATCCATTGTTATTTTTAATTGCTTTGTACATATTGTAATTGTCTCATTTTGTAACATCTTTTTATACTTTCGTAAACACTGCCTATTTCTTTTTAGAGTAAAAGCTATAATAGTCACTAGTCTGTTCTTCTTGCTCTAAACATATCCCCCACGTCCTCCAAGCTAAGTCAACACCACTGGAGGACTGGTTCCATACCGTATCCAGCCCCTCAGTGATGTCACTAGCAGAGGGTATAAGAGATTCAGCCTCATTTTAGGAGTAGCTTTTGCCCAGGGAGTCAGCTGAGAGAGAGGCTCTGCAAATCTGCCTAATGCATTGGGACATATGCTCCTCCTCCCCCCTGCCGCATGGCTTACCATGGAATGACCTAAGACAAATGTACGTTCATTTTCATCTTTAATGCCTTTTATTTTGTAATCGATCTGTACATACGATAATTGTCTCATCTTGTAATATTGTTTTTTATACGTTTTTTAAACACTGCCTAATCTTTTTGGAGTAAAAGTTATAATATTTACTAGCTTAATTTTCCTTGGTCTAAAATGTACCCCCAGCGTCCTCTGAAGTAAATCACTCTACTGATTGGGTTGGCTCCTGACCCGCTATTAATCATAGGAATAGGAGCTGGTGGCAGCAAAGTGTCCTGCGCTTGTTGGGTATAGCTGGCAGAGACGGAAAGGGGTTTGTAAGAGTATTGCCCGGCTGCGGCGGGGAATAGTTATATCACCCTCACTGCAGTGTGTGCCCAAAAGTCAGTACAAAGCAGGCAGCCTTTCTGGCAGAGAAAAAAAAAGCTCCTTTAAAATTTCCAATTCTTTATTTATCCATTAAAAATGCAAAGTCCTTGTACAGCGTGGATGTTGATACAGTGGATACAAATAAACAAGCAACACATTTCGATCAGATATGATCTTTTTCACAGCTTGGACTCACCCTCATCTGTGAGTCTTTTTATATGGTGTTACTTCCGTTGTTACATAGTTAATTAATCCACCTGGTAATAAATACCAGATCCGCCCCCATTGAATTTCATTGGGCATTTCGAAAGCACTTACACACTATAGTGTGGCAACTAATTATCCTAGGTGCAGTTCCCTGACTGACCTGAGGGTAAGTTGGCGCCAGAGAGCTGCAGGTTCCAAACCGGAACTGGAAAGTGGGATATAAATAAATCCCTGAAGAAAGAACTGGGGCAATGTTAAAAATCGTTATTGCGCAAAAATATCTAATCAAGACTTAACCAGGTGCGTTATTCTTAAAAGAAAAATGTCATGATATTCTGACGAAAGTATAGTGGTTTATTGAGTTATCCACCATCGCAGCAAAAACATAAAAGGTAGATAAAACAATTACAAACAGAGTGTCCATGTGTAAATATCAGCGCTTGTCTTGTTACTCATCTTTCCCAAGGTCCTGAATGGTCATCTGTCTGTGTGAGGTTTGAAGTCATCATGGCATGGAGTAGCTAACAGCTGTTGTTCCTCGTGTCTTGTCTCATGTCCATGGAGAATGATGGTGAAGGCAGGGAGGTGACCGTCCCACGTGACAAAAGCCCCCACACCCTCCTAAGAGACGTTTATATATGTTCAACACTGATCACGTGTCCTCTGTATATGGAGTTAACTTATACTCTGAGCTACATACACAGAAATAGCTTTTGATAGTGTCAGCAAGAAACCATGTGCTCGGTACAGAATAAAAATAAGAATAATTAATATTTAACAGGCAACCAAACACCTCTCGATTCATGACATTGGTGGCAGCAGTGGGATCATAAAATATTCCCCCTGTGATTCATGACATATTGGTGGCAGAGCGGTGGGATAATAGAGCATTAGTGATCTGGTTTGAGCAATCTTTCCCCTCACTAAAAACTTGCACAGTTTTTGCGAGGACCCTGTGCAAAAAGTTTTGGAGAACGAGCTCAGTGTTTACTAGTCCTGAGACGATACCCTGTGTACTTTCGATTACCCCCTCTCTTTCTCTTTGTTTTTCTATCCTATCTTTTATTTGGCAATGATGGCCACAAAAGGAAAAGGCTGGTATATGCAGCATAACAAGGACACTCTTATTGCCCTTTGCAGGTTGAGACATATTGACGCCACGGGCAAAAACAAAAGCCAACTGGTCGTGACTCTGGTGCAACTGGAAATCGCTCAGAGCCCAGCAGATGCAGAAGCCAGCCCAAGCGCAAATGGTACTGCTGCAGAGGTCTAACCACTGAATTCCGGCCCTACTTGAAACCAGGGTGGACTGGACCCCCACCTGCCGATGGCCTTGGAACAACTCCCCGCTGAAGACCGTGATGGATGTCTGAGGCTGATCCAGCAATACCAAGCGGAGAGAGCCCAGCGGGATGCAGAGAGAGCTGAGCGCCAAGCTGAGCGGGAGGCCTGAGCCGTCGAGGACAAAGCTCGGAGGGACCATGAACTGCGGATGGCCCAACTCGGGGCAGTACCACCTACCACGCGGAACACAGAGTCCAGCAATGCTCCTTCCTCTAAACCCCGACCAGAGCACTTTCCTGTGATGGAAAAGGACAGGGACTTGGACACTTTTCTGAGGGCCTTTCAGAAAGCCTGCAGACAGTACAGGCTGCTTGGGACCGAATGGGCCCGATACCAAACCCCAGGGCTCAAAGGCAAAGCTCTGGAGGCGTTTGCTTCTCTCCCACCAGACCAAGATGAAGACTATGAGGCCATCAAGCAGGCCCTGATAAAGAAGTACCAGCTCACTCCTGAGGTTTACCGCAAAAAGTTCCAGAACCTCCAACGTGGCCCACACAACAGTTATAGCGATGTGGTGCATGGACTCAGGACCGACTTTGACCAGTGGATCCAAGGACTGTCAGCGACCTCCTCTGAGCAGCTGCGAGACATGATGATCAAAAACCAGTTTTTACATCTTTGCACATATGAGGTGCCACAGTTTGTGATGGACTGAGAGCCCAAAGACGTGGATAAAGCAGCGCAGATTGCCGACGCCTATGAGGCCAACCATAAACCGGAAGTGCGGAAGCCAGTCACTGCCAGCTGGGGAGGGGGTAAGCCTACAGCCAACGCCAGTACCCCTGCCAGCCGACTCACCAGAGGCCCGGTCCCCTTTGCCAACAACACCAGGCCTACATCAGACCCTCGCAAGTGTTTTGTCTGCAATCAGACTGGTCATATCAGTACCATTTGTCCGGACAAGCAGAAGAACCCCTCAGCCAAGGCCTCTGGGCCTAATGCAGCAGTTCTTTTGGTGGGTGCAGTGGTTGGAAGGGACTATGACAACATGCAGCACTTCACTGTGGGGGGCCATGTCGCTAGAGGCCTCAAAGAACTGGGGCAACCAAACACCCCTGGTTCATGACATATTGGTGGCAGCGGTGGGATCATAAAATATTCCCCCTGTGATTCATGACAGAATGTAAAAAAGTGTAAGAGAGACGTGCGGAAAAAAACGCAAAAAGTGAAGCAAAATAGTTAAACAAAGGTGTCAGCAAACTCACTAGATATTATGGCCTGGTATTTTCAAAGGGGACAAAGAGGCATAGGCGAAGAATTATAATTAAAAGCTATTTTTATTCAAAATTGATTAAAATATGAGATAAAATAGAAAAAGGGAGTATTATCAAAGCAACTGCATGTGGCACAGGTAAACAGTGACTAAGAACAGTTATATACAACATTTACAAAAAATTATATTCAAAAAGGTGGATATTGTGTCAATGACCATGGCATATAATGAATAGAACAAAGTGCAAATATATCCACAACAAAGCCAACAATCCCTCCTACATCGCAGTAAGTGTGAGCCCTGATTCCATCACAAAGTGCAACAGTGCATATATAGCATATATATATATACTGAACTTATATCAGTGTGCGCCGGTCACATGGGCCCTCAGCCGCACCCTGACAGCGCCGCTTCGCCTGACTGGCTTCCTCAAATGGGGGAATGATAGAACAGGTGACCCAGTGGTTACAGTATATAGCACAGTGTATACAGCAGACGGCCCAGTGTATACAGCAGACGGCCCAGTGTATACAGTATATAGCACAGTGTATACAGCAGACGGCCCAGTGTATACAGTATATAGCACAGTGTATACAGCAGACGGCCCAGTGTATACAGTATATAGCACAGTGTATACAGCAGACGGCCCAGTGTATACAGTATATAGCACAGTGTATACAGCAGACGGCCCAGTGTATACAGTATATAGCACAGTGTATACAGCAGACGGCCCAGTGGTTACAGTATATAGCACAGTGTATACAGTATATAGCACAGTGTATACAGTATATAGCACAGTGTATACAGTATATAGCACAGTGTATACAGTATATAGCACAGTGTATACAGTATATAGCACAGTGTATACAGCAGACGGCCCAGTGGTTACAGTATATAGCACAGTGTATACAGTATATAGCACAGTGTATACAGTATATAGCACAGTGTATACAGTATATAGCACAGTGTATACAGCAGACGGCCCAGTGGTTACAGTATATAGCACAGTGTATACAGTATATAGCACAGTGTATACAGCAGACGGCCCAGTGTATACAGTATATAGCACAGTGTATACAGCAGACGGCCCAGTGGTTACAGTATATAGCACAGTGTATACAGTATATAGCACAGTGTATACAGTATATAGCACAGTGTATACAGCAGACGGCCCAGTGGTTACAGTATATAGCACAGTGTATACAGTATATAGCACAGTGTATACAGTATATAGCACAGTGTATACAGTATATAGCACAGTGTATACAGTATATAGCACAGTGTATACAGTATATAGCACAGTGTATACAGCAGACGGCCCAGTGGTTACAGTATATAGCACAGTGTATACAGTATATAGCACAGTGTATACAGTATATAGCACAGTGTATACAGCAGACGGCCCAGTGGTTACAGTATATAGCACAGTGTATACAGTATATAGCACAGTGTATACAGTATATAGCACAGTGTATACAGTATATAGCACAGTGTATACAGCAGACGGCCCAGTGGTTACAGTATATAGCACAGTGTATACAGTATATAGCACAGTGTATACAGCAGACGGCCCAGTGTATACAGTATATAGCACAGTGTATACAGCAGACGGCCCAGTGGTTACAGTATATAGCACAGTGTATACAGTATATAGCACAGTGTATACAATATATAGCACAGTGTATACAGCAGACGGCCCAGTGGTTACAGTATATAGCACAGTGTATACAGTATATAGCACAGTGTATACAGCAGACGGCCCAGTGTATACAGTATATAGCACAGTGTATACATTATATAGCACAGTGTATACAGCAGACGGCCCAGTGGTTACAGTATATAGCACAGTGTATACAGTATATAGCACAGTGTATACAGTATATAGCACAGTAGGAAAACATGCTCAACCCCATAGAGTAAACCCCAAAGAACAATCACCACGGGAAATACCGGTATATACAATATTTATTTGACACTAACAGACCATACAAAAACACTTGAGAATAAAAATAAAAATACAAACAAAACTTGGGGTGCCCTGGTGTGCCTCGGTTGATCCCTGCTATTATTACTACGATATAAGTAAGTGTCCTCCTATATGGTCCTCTTGGTTAGACTGCAGAGACCCGTGTGTCGTAACCAGTGCCTTCCCCCGTCCCACCACTCCGTAATAAAAGATACCAACAATCCTGGATGGGTTGAACAGGTCGGTCACAGTTTTATTAATTGCAAAGTAGAGAAGGGCAATTACACATCGCGACGCACTCATTGCTGAAGGCCCCAGCCGACGACCGCTGGGCCACCAAGCCGATGAGAGGTTACGAACCTTTGCCCCCCTCTACCTACGGCCACTGTGACGTATATAAAAGAACATCAAAATCTTTTTTTTTTTTTTTTTTAAATTTAAAATTCAAAACATTTTAACAGTAATTGCACAGCACATTTATCAATTTATAAGGGAGGGAGGGTGGGACAACAGCTTCCAAGGGTCAACCGGGGAGAAAGAGGGAGAACCTGGCCCGGTCACTGGAATTTAACCCCTGAGGGTGTGGCCTGACTCACCTCCTCTCCCCGGTTGGTCCGCTGGGCGTCCCAATCATGACCTCACCTGGGGAGGTAGTGGGAGGGGGGAATTGGGCACTGCACTGATTTCCCCTCTAGCTATCCCTTAGGGGCTCTGCAGTCAGAGGCACGTTCCTTATACAGTGCCGTGCCTACCAGACTGCAGAGACCCGTGTGTCGTAACCAGTGCCTTCCCCCGTCCCACCACTCCGTAATAAAAGATACCAACAATCCTGGATGGGTTGAACAGGTCGGTCACAGTTTTATTAATTGCAAAGTAGAGAAGGGCAATTACACATCGCGACGCACTCATTGCTGAAGGCCCCAGCCGACGACCGCTGGGCCAGCAAGCCGATGAGAGGTTACGAACCTTTGCCCCCCTCTACCTACCGCCACGGAGGATCATGTGTATGACCTACACAAGACTCCGACCCCCACACAACATCATTAGAGCCTGTTCAACACCATCCCGCAAACCCTCCAAGAATATGTCCAGTCCGATGTCCGTGAGGTGGATGCCATCTGGTCTCAGCAAAGCAAAATTGTTCCCTTCTAACTCCTGGTGTCGAACCACAATGCCGTAATTTTCTCTCACAAACTTCGACATCTTTGTGTTAATCCTTTTTCTTGCGTTTTCGATGGCTTTTACGTCCTTAGCTCCGTGCCAGACCGCTCGAGGTATTATCTCTGACCACACCACCACCATATCTGGTAATAAACAGACAAACCGCTCGATGTCCGTTGACATTACTGTGTACAGCTCGGCCCCTTTCCGCTTGCCCAAATCATTGCCTCCGGCATGTAGCACCAGAACCACCGGCCCCTTGGCCTTCTTAGCGATGTCGACCAACTCCGGGAAGATCCGACGCCACCGAAGCCCTCTGACGCCTCTCTAGTTGACTTCCAAATTCGGGAAGCCAAAATTGGTTCCCCCCGTCCTGAGTTTGGCCCTTTTGCACGCCCAGTAGACAAAAGAATGCCCCACTACCCAAACTGTGGGCTTAAAGCTGCCTGGAAGAGACAAGAAGTGTTAGAGCAGGTCTGGTCTTATGTCTCTTGCAAAGCATGCGGATTTCCAGCGGCCCATTCTCTGCACCTCGACTTCCGATACCCCCGCTCTAGCTGCTTCGGTCGCCGCCCCTATTCGGAATGAATGTGTCCCATATTCCTTTGGAGCCACACCGAGTGCCTCTAGGCACTGTCTAAAAATCGCTTGAAATTGATATTTAGTAAGAGGGGACCCGTCGGTGTGTGAAAGGAGGAATCTACCCGGATGTCTTACTAGCGCATAGTTTTTAACTATTTTTACGGGGCATATAGGGCCGTCTGACGCCTTGACCAATACCCATGTCCCCCTCCCGGTGGGGTCGCACTTGGATCTCCGTACTCTAATGCGCAGAGCTTCGCTGCATATGACGAGGTCTTCATTGATTAAGCCGCCTATTGATGCTGTTTTTGACTGGGGCACTAATTCGCTGATGCGAAGTGCCCCGAAGAAGGCGATTGCGAACGCTGCGGATATCAGCGTTGCCTCGTATTGTGATTTGCACACCGATGAAGAAATTGCAATTATGTCGGCCAGCAGCCTTAAGGAAACTGGGCGTCGGCATTCCTGACTAGGTTGCAACCTTCTCCAGCCTTTAACGGCTTGTTTGATGAAAAAATATTTGGTTACGTCCACCCACCCCAGCAGCTGAAAGAAGAATGCTATTCCCGACAGATGACGTTGCGCTAATGTCCCTGACGCACCTCCCTGCCTGAGCTTTTCTAAAAGTTCTACTAGGACGTCGCATCTCGTCCGGTTGCACCTATCGACTGGTCTTCCTTGCGTTAGCGAGCACCACTCCTCCCACGCCTTACCGTAAACCTGCCAAGTCGCCGGTGTCACTGAAGCGCGGATCAAGGGCATCAATGATTGGCCACCATGTCCAAGAGAGAAGGAGGACACCGCAGGCCCGACGTTCGCGCCCTGGGGAGGAAGAGTTTGAATGCCTGCCAATCGGAAGATAACAAAGAGTTAACAATTTTATCATCGACAGTCGCCGTAAATCTGGCCCGGCACCAGATGTTGTGCTTCAGGCATAATAGTGCTAGGCGGCGCAACAGCGCGAGTACCGGCTGAGAAGAAGAGGACATGCTGTTTAGGGCTTTTGCTGTTCTCAGCTGTTTTGTTGTAAATCTGATGTTTGTATTTTCCAATTGGGCACCCCATAGCTCGACTGATGTTACTATTGCCAAAATTTCCACCAGTGCTGGGTCACGGCCCCATGCGGCCGTGGTCCATAGTTCAGGCCATTGGCCTTTGCACCACTGGTTTTTGTATATCGCCGCGAAACCATCAGTAATATTTCCACCAACCATCAAGTCTAAATCTTTGCTTGGCGTCTCCTGCGCCATAACGCATGTATGCCCATTGTAGGACTCCAGGAATGTCCTCCAGACCAGCAAGTCTGCCTTCAGGGAACGGTTTAGCCTAATTCTGTGGCTCGGCTGGGCTATGCCCTTGGTTGCCAGTGATAGTCGGCGTGAAAACGCTCTGCCCGCCGGCATTACACGACAGGCAAAGTTGAGCAATCCTAGCAGGGACTGCATCTGCTGCAGGGTAACTTTTTTTGCTTCGTAGCAATTTTTAACCATTTGCAGAGTTTTTTGCAGCTTATCAGCTGGTAATCGAAACACCATTGCATTGGTGTCTATTTCAATACCGAGGAAAGGCAAAACGTTACAAGGGCCGACTGTTTTATCCGGTGAAAGTGGTACCCCAAATTTTTTGGCTAAAAACTTAAACTTTTGGAGAAGAAAGGAGCAGAGTCTGGAGTCCCCGGGACCGACGAACAAAAAATCGTCGAGGTAGTGAATCGTTGAGTTGCTACCAGTTTCGTATCGTAATACCCAGTCTAGGAAGGTGCTGAAAAGCTCGAAGTAATGACAGGAAATGGAGCAGCCCATTGGTAGGCACATATCAAAGTAAAATAGCCTGTCCACCTCACAGCCTAATAAATGAAAACATTCCGGGTGAACGGGCAAAAGGCGGAAGGCTGACTCTATGTCGGATTTCGCCAGTAGGGCACCGGGCCCGGCTGCGCGCACGAGCTCGACCGCCCTGTCAAAAGAAGAGTAGGTTACGGACGAGTCTTCCGCGGGTATTGCGTCGTTAACCGATGCGCCTTTTGGGTAGGAAAGGTGATGTATTAGCCGATATTTTCCTGGCTCCTTTTTGGGAACAATACCTAAAGGCGAGATTCTGAGATTTTTAAATGGCAACAAACTAAAAGGTCCCGCCATCCTGCCCAGTTCAACTTCTTTTTGGATTTTTTGCTGTAAAATATCAGGGAATTCGCGTGCCGATTTTAAATTATTTGCAATAGTTGGCGAGGGGCTGGGTTTGAAAGGGATATAAAAACCGTGTTTAAAACCGAAATATAGTTGCTCTGCCGCTTCTTTATTGGGATAACGGCTTAGCCATGGGCCCATTGCGGTTACGTTCACCGGGGTTAGACCTCGCAGGTGCTCTATTTGAATGGCGGGTACATCTGGCCGCAGGGTGTCCTCCTTCGCAGGAGGAGCATTCGTGTCTATATTTACAGGACCCTTGGAAACGGCAGTATCCATCGTTAAACAGTAAGCAGGCCCCAGGTCCGCGTGCGACCACTGTGTTCTGGCCTGCTGCTGTTGAGTGATAAGTGGTCGCTGCCGAAAAGGGGGGCTGCTTTTGGGACAACATCAGTCGTAACCAAACGTCCGTCGCTTTCACCCCCCAGCCCAAGTCTGGTTGCATGGCCAACCGCCTGCGGAACTCCTCGTCGTACCGTTTCCATGCCGCCCCGCTGTGACACTTATATGAATTATATATTAGATCTTGGTAAATAAATAATTCGGAACAACGCTCTGGGTGCTTTTGGCCCATTATACATCCGAGAACCGCGAAGGCCTGGAGCCAGTTATTCATTGTTTGAGCTATTTTTGGTTTGCTCCTATCTTGCAACCGCTCGCCAGTCTTCCTTTCCTTGTCTACGGACTGTTGGTCGGCCGATATCAGTGACCATATATCCACATAACCATTTTCCCAAATTTTTTGCTTTGTCTCCAAGTCAACATGAGCTCCCAGTGGGCTAACTCCACAGAAAAATGCATCCTTGTGCAGACTAGCTGCTTGGGTGGTGCTAGCATCACTTGGTACGCCTGGGCGTGTCAACTGCTGAACTAGGGTCTTAATAGCGGCCGCCAGCTCGCTTTCTCCCACATTTTGCATTGTAGAATGTTCACCAACATCAAAGAACTCACCGCTGTCAGATGCCGGCCGAGTGTCTCCGGACGGAGGTACTCTGGCTCCTGCCGTGGCGCTGTCCTGGTGCTGGCTGCCCGCCCAGGAGGATGAAGATGGCAGGCCAGCGGCCAGCGCCGTGGCACGGGGATGTATTCTCGTCTGGTGCCGAGCGTCCCCTGGAGAGGGAGGTGCTCCGGCGTCAGTTGTCTCCATGGTTCGGTGCTGGCTGGTGGACCGGGGAGGTACGTATGGTGTGTCTCCCTGTGCGTCAGGCCAGGACGGAGCTCGGTGCTGGCTGGTGGACCGGGGAGGTACGTATGGCATGTCTCCCCGTGCGTCAGCCAATGAAGGAGCACGTGACGGATGAGATCTGTCGTGTGCTCGATGATGAGAGGCTATTGGGGCTCCGATCTCTGCCTGGTCGGTAACGGGGGGTGTCAGTGTCTGTTCCCACCGGGTACCCGCTCTGGGTGTCCGGTGAGACCGCCGTCTTTCGGCGTGTGACCGGTACCGCCCGTTGTGACTCCCCGATGTTTCTGAACCGGTTGCGGATGGCGAACGCCATCTGGAGGAGCGGGATCTGTGGTGGCTCCTGCGTGAGTGGTGTCGGCGTCTGGAGTGGGAATGGCGACAGCTAGAGGGACAGTGGGAACGGTGGCGGGAATCTACTGATGAGGGTGAGGACGATCTGCGGCATCTATGTCTGCGATCGCCCTGTCTAGGGGTTGTGTTAGGTGCATTCACCTCGGGAGTAAGGGGGACGTTATCTTGGCCACGGGGCGTGAGTGGCGGTGCAGGGGGTAGAGACGGGGAAGGTGCAGAGACTATTAGGCTGGAACCGCAGGGTGAGCGCAACAGGGCGGGGACTGATAGGAAACTGTCTGCAATTAGCGTTTGGGAGCATGGGGGTGTTGGCGGCGCGTAATTTATTGCAGCTGTGTTAGTGTTTGGTGCGACTGTGTGCGTGTTTGGTGCGTACATTCCTGGCTGCGGAGCGTGCTGGCTGGTCTGAATAGACCAGGCATCACGCTCCGCGGCCGTGTTCGTGGCTCTGGCCCCCGACCGCCGCCCGCCTCCCCGCACAGGCAACGCTGATGTGCCTGCTGGGGGGACGCGGTGGGCCAGGGGTGGGCTGGCCAGAGGTCCAAAGTGAGGGACCTGGCTCGGGGAGCTTGTGAGGGCCGTGTTTGAGGCGCCCCCCCGGCCAATTTGGCGGGTTGGGGCCCCGCCGCTGTTAGTGGGCGGTGCTTGGCAGTCCCAAGCCGGCATCAGGGAGAGGGGATTCCCTGACGCTGCCGGGGACCTGCGGTATGCCTGGGCCGGCTGCCCCCCGGTCCCCCTAAGCGGCTGGCGCGCCACCGAGGGGACCGAGGCGGCGGGCGGCCCCCTGCTTGCTCCTGCACTGGAGGAAGTGGGGCCGGAAGTGGGCGTGTCCTGCCCGGCCCGCACTGCACTATGGGAGGCAGGGCGGGCCTGCATAACATGGGAGGGCGGCGGATGATGTGCTAAGCGCGCCGGGCCCCGGGTTTCAGAGCGGGGACAGGAAGTGCCCGGGGCCCGGACGCGATCGGCGTATGGAGCCGGCACCCGGCACCGGCGGGCAGCGGCGCCAGGGGCAAGCGCCGAGACCTCCGCCGCGCATCCCGGCGCCACACGTGGGGCAGAAGCACGGCGACCTGGCAGCGCCGGCTCCCCCCCAACACGTAGGCGCACGGGAGGACGGGAGGACCGCCCCGAACGTCTGCCCTGGGGCGCCGCTGCGGCCCGGTCAGCCGGAGCGCCAGGGGCTAGCAGCTGGAGCCCCGAAGGACCAGAGTCTGCAGCCACAATGAGCTGGTGAGTGGGGGTCAGCAGCGCCGGGGAGACAGGAGAGGACGGGGCCCCAGGAGGGGGGATAAGCCGGGACGGAGCCCTGGGGGAGGACGGAGAGGCCAGGGGGTGAGAAGAGGACGAGGCCCCAGGAGGGGGGATGTGCAGGGATGGAGCCCAGGGGGACGACGGGGAGGCCTGAGGGGATGCCAGGGGGTGAGGAGAGGGCACAGGAAGGTGAGCACCCAAACCAGGATTAGGGGATCGCGACCATTGCTCACCTTCCTGTGCAGCTCCTTGCTGTAGGGCCTCGGTCGCAGGGGCAGCCATGGTGGTCAGGAGATCAGGGACAACAACAGCTTCCAAGGGTCAACCGGGGAGAAAGAGGGAGAACCTGGCCCGGTCACTGGAATTTAACCCCTGAGGGTGTGGCCTGACTCACCTCCTCTCCCCGGTTGGTCCGCTGGGCGTCCCAATCATGACCTCACCTGGGGAGGTAGTGGGAGGGGGGAATTGGGCACTGCACTGATTTCCCCTCTAGCTATCCCTTAGGGGCTCTGCAGTCAGAGGCACGTTCCTTATACAGTGCCGTGCCTACCATTTTTACCACATGTGTTTTGTCATTTATAATTAGGCACCATTATTATCACGCACTGTTTATACAACGATCTATACCTCCTACACATTTTTTCACTGTTCCCCCTTACTTTTTCCTCTTCAGCGCTGCTGATTTGGTCATATTGGACCTGTAGGATTTTTTTATAGGGACATATTAATTATATTATAGGGACATCCTAGAGCCACAGGCACTGCTATAATTAGCTATATATATATACATCTTATTATTCTAATATATTTTTAACAGGATTTTAATACACAAATATATATTAAAGATTTGTTTGTATTTTTATTTTTATTCTCAAGTGTTTTTGTATGGTCTGTTAGTGTCAAATAAATATTGTATATACCGGTATTTCCCGTGGTGATTGTTCTTTGGGGTTTACTCTATGGGGTTGAGCATGTTTTCCTATAAGTAATGTAGTGGTTACACTACACCTTTGGCATACTGGGTGTTTTCAGGGTGGTTACTTATATTTATCTTTTATATATATACATTTTAAAAAAAATTTTTTGTTAATATAACTTTTTATATATAGGTACTTCTTTCTATTTTACCCTGTTTTCGATAGTGTGCTTTGTTAAGTATATAGCACAGTGTATACAGCAGACGGCCCAGTGGTTACAGTATATAGCACAGTGTATACAGTATATAGCACAGTGTATACAGTATATAGCACAGTGTATACAGCAGACGGCCCAGTGGTTACAGTATATAGCAAAGTGTATACAGCAGACGGCCCAGTGTATACAGTATATAGCACAGTGTATACAGCAGACGGCCCAGTGTATACAGTATATAGCACAGTGTATACGGCAGACGGCCCAGTGTATACAGTATATAGCACAGTGTATACAGCAGACGGCCCAGTGTATACAGTATATAGCACAGTGTATACGGCAGACGGCCCAGTGTATACAGTATATAGCACAGTGTATACAGTATATAGCGCAGTGTATACAGCAGACGGCCCAGTGTATACACTATATAGCACAGTGTATACAGCATATAGCACAGTGTATACAGCAGACAGCCCAGTGTATACAGTATATAGCACAGTGTATACAGCAGACGGCCCAGTGGTTACAGTATATAGCACAGTGTATACAGCAGACGGCCCAGTGTATACACTATATAGCACAGTGTATACAGCAGACGGCCCAGTGGTTACAGTATATAGCACAGTGTATACAGCAGACGGCCCAGTGTATACACTATATAGCACAGTGTATACAGCATATAGCACAGTGTATACAACAGACGGCCCAGTGTATACACTATATAGCACAGTGTATACAGCAGACGGCCCAGTGTATACACTATATAGCACAGTGTATACAGTATATAGCACAGTGTATACAGTATATAGCACAGTGGTTACAGTATATAGCACAGTGTATACAGCAGACGGCCCAGTGGTTACAGTATATAGCACAGTGTATACAGCAGACGGCCCAGTGGTTACAGTATATAGCACAGTGTATACAGCAGACAGCCCAGTGTATACAGTATATAGCACAGTGTATACAGCAGACGGCCCAGTGGTTACAGTATATAGCACAGTGTATACAGCAGACGGCCCAGTGGTTACAGTATATAGCACAGTGTATACAGCAGACAGCCCAGAGTATACAGTATATAGCACAGTGTATACAGCAGACGGCCCAGTGGTTACAGTATATAGCACAGTGTATACAGCAGATGGCCCAGTGTATACAGTATATAGCACAGTGTATACAGCAGACGGCCCAGTGGTTACAGTATATAGCACAGTGTATACAGCAGATGGCCCAGTGTATACAGTATATAGCACAGTGTATACAGCAGACGGCCCAGTGTATACAGTATATAGCACAGTGCATACAGCAGACGGCCCAGTGTATACAGTATATAGCACAGTGTATACAGCAGACGGCCCCGTGTATACAGTATATAGCACAGTGTATACAGTATATAGCACAGTGTATACAGTATATAGCACAGTGTATACAGCAGACGGCCCAGTGTATACAGTATATAGCACAGTTTATACAGTATATAGCGCAGTGTATACAGCAGACGGCCCAGTGTATACAGTATATAGCACAGTGTATACAGCAGACGGCCCAGTGTATACAGTATATAGCACAGTGTATACAGCAGACGGCCCAGTGTATACAGTATATAGCACAGTGTATACAGCAGACGGCCCAGTGTATACAGTATATAGCACAGTGTATACAGCAGACGGCCCAGTGTATACAGTATATAGCACAGTGTATACAGCAGACGGCCCAGTGTATACACTATATAGCACAGTGTATACAGCAGACAGCCCAGTGTATACAGTATATAGCACAGTGTATACAGTATATAGCACAGTGTATACAGTATATAGCACAGTGTATACAGCAGACAGCCCAGTGTATACAGTATATAGCACAGTGTATACAGCAGACGGCCCAGTGTATACAGTATATAGCACAGTGTATACAGTATATAGCACAGTGTATACAGCAGACGGCCCAGTGGTTACAGTATATAGCACAGTGTATACAGTATATAGCACAGTGTATACAGTATATAGCACAGTGTATACAGCAGACGGCCCAGTGTATACAGTATATAGCACAGTGTATACAGCAGACGGCCCAGTGTATACAGTATATAGCACAGTGTATACAGCAGACGGCCCAGTGTATACAGTATATAGCACAGTGTATACAGCAGACGGCCCAGTGTATACAGTATATAGCCCAGTGTATACAGCAGACGGCCCAGTGTATACAGTATATAGCACAGTGTATACAGTATATAGCACAGTGGTTACAGTATATAGCACAGTGTATACAGTATATAGCACAGTGGTTACAGTATATAGCACAGTGTATACAGCAGACAGCCCAGTGTATACAGTATATAGCACAGTGTATACAGTATATAGCACAGTGTATACAGTATATAGCACAGTGTATACAGTATATAGCACAGTGTATACAGCAGACAGCCCAGTGTATACAGTATATGTCACGATTCCCCTGACCGCTGTCACCACTGGGTCAGGATTCACACCGTGACCGTCACCCCTACGTCACGGATCAGGGTGACTTTAGGCCAACAGACGGCTATCACATGTGCAGGGGGGCTTATCTTAGTTATCCCTCCACTGCTAACAATGTGATGAAAAACCACACACAAGGCTATTGACCTCTTAGTTTACAGCAGGGGCTTATTCTAGGTATCCCACTGCTTTTCTATATACCACGAACTGCAGGGATTTATGTATATCCCGCTTACAGTTCCACTTAACACTTGCAGCTCTCTGGCGCCCCCTTACTCTCAGGTCAGATTAGGTACTGCACCCTGGGTAATTAGTCGCCAGAAAGGCTGCCTGCTATGTACTGGCTATTGGGCACGCTGCAGCGACGCGATAACTACTCCCACACAGGCAGGAACAATAATTATCAAACCCGCAGTTGCTTCAGCATAATCCAACCGTCAGCACACTTTCGCTGCCACCAGCTTCGATTAAACGGGTCCGAAGCTAACCCAACACAACAGTAACAGTAGCGTATTTCCCTTCAGAGACTTAGGGTACGGTTTAGAGCAGGAGAACGAACTAATATATAATAGTGTATCCCATTCAAAATAACTAGGCAGTGCGTTATTAAAAATAGTTTATAAAGATGTTATACATGAGACAATTGCAAATATGTACAAGGGTAATTATAACATAAAGGGAATAAATGAGAAAAGATAACACTCACATATTAAAAGCATTGCAGGCATCCAGGCTAGTGCAGTTTCCATACATCCCAGTCCATGGGATGTACTCAGCTCTTCCAGGACAATAGGACAAAGCAGTCCAGAAGGAGAAATCAGCAAAAAGTGACTCCTCAGAGCCTGCCAGACACTTAAAACATTAAGGCTGTGACATCACAGAAAGGCTGGCTTATCCAGACCCTCCTCTCTCTACATTCTGCCTAAACTTTAAACTATTCTCTCTAATTTCTATAACTTCACTACAAAACATGACAGAGTCATACCAAACCCATAATTCATCTCGGATTAACGTGAGCATTCTAATGAGATCAAATATGTCCTATCTGGGATACATATTTACAGAGAAAACCCTACTTCTTTACCAGATGGAGTTAGAAACCCGAGTGTCATGAGATGTGTAGCTACACCGAGTGGGACTACGAATATATATTTTCGTATTTCTAGCTTAAATCGTTTGCCTAATATCTAACAAAAACTAAACAAAGAATCTTTCATGGATTTTTGGAGCCATTTTTCCTGTTCTAGCTGGACAAGAGCTTACACAGGAAATGCCAGTCGTAAATTCCGTTCGGCCATAAAACTTCTAACCCCCACACTCTCTGAGAAGGAAAGCCAGGAATTTGCAGCTACAAACTGTTCTCCAAGAAGGGGGCTTAGCCCACTCAGGCTAGCAAGAGACCTACTTATGATATTTCATACCATATCGTGACACCTCCCCCTTTTGGTGTGCGCTAGGGAGGCAGGACCTGATGGTTCTCCTCCATGCGCACCTCAGCAGGTTCACCCTGGTGGGCCAACCCATCACCATTGCCATGATCTGGTTCCATGGTGCCTTCGCCTACCCGGTTTCCCAGGTAGTGAACCTCCCTCATGCCCATCTGACACTTTCCCGGCTTGATAGTCAGTCCTGCTTGGTGAATTCGCCTGAGCACCTCCTCAAGATGCTGCAGGTGTTCCTCCCAGGAGGAACTGAAGATGGCAATGTCATCCAAGTACGCCACGGCGTACGTCTCCAGTCCCTGAAGCAGGAGGTTGACCATCCGCTGGAAAGTGGCAGGGGCATTCTTCATGCCGAAGGGCATGACCGTGGACTCGTACAGTCCAAAGGGTGTGATAAAGGCGGACTTTTCCTGCGCCTCGGGGCTCAGGGGAATCTGCCAGTATCCTCGACTCAGATCCATTATTGTTAGGTAATCTGCGCCAGCTAACTTCTCAAGCAGCTCCTCGATGCGCGGCATTGGGTGCGCATCCGAGGCTGTGATGGCGTTGAGCCCCCTGTAGTCCACGCAGAACCGGGTGGTCCGGTCCTTCTTTGGCACGAGAACTACAGGTGATGCCCACGCGCTCTTTGACCGCCGAATCACCCCCAGCTGTAACATCTCATCGATCTCTTGGCGCATAGTCTGCTGCACCTGGTCAGAGATTCGATAGGGTGTTCGCCGTAGTGGGGCGTGATTCCCGGTGTCCACCTCGTGGACTGCTAACTCAGTCCTCCCAGGTCGGTTGGAGAACACGACCCGGAAAGGTTCCAGGGTGGTTTGCAACTGCACCCGCTGGGGTTCAGTTAACGAGGCGCTTACCTCCACATCCTCGATGGACCCATTGGCCTTGGCTTGGGCCAGCAAGTCCAGGAGGGTGTCTTCCTCACCGTCTTCGGGCAAGCTGCAGACCGGTAGGACGAAAGGTTCACGTTCGTGATGAGCCTTCATCATGTTGACGTGAAAGGCCTTTCGCCTACCCCGAGCGTGGTCAAGCGTGACCACGTACGTGACCGGGTTGAGCTGTTGGTGGACGACGTACGGGCCCTCCCAGGCTGCGTGAAGCTTATCCGTTGGTACGGGGACCAGCACCCACACCTTTTGACCCACGTGGTAGGTCCGCTCCCGGGCGTTCTGGTCGTACCAGTGCTTCTGATCAGCCTGAGCCTGCGTCATGTTGTCATGCACCAACTGCGTCAAGGTCTGCATCTTGTCACGGAAGCGCATGACATACTCCACTATGGACACTTCAGAAGGGTTCGGCTCCTCTTCCCAGGATTCTCTTACCAACCCAAGGGGTCCCCGAACTCGCCTGCCGTACAGGAGCTCGAAGGGGGAGAACCCCGTCGAGGCCTGCGGAACCTCTCGGTAAGCGAACAGCAGGTGTGGGAGGTACCGCTCCCAGTCGCGCCCTTGAGTCTCAACCAGCATGCGTAGCATCTGTTTGAGGGTACCATTGAAGCGTTCACACAAGCCATTGGTCTGTGGGTGGTACGCACTCGATACCAGGTGCTTCACCTGCATTTTCTTACAGAGAGCCTCCATTAGGCGAGACATAAATTGGGTCCCTTGATCAGTAAGCATTTCCCTGGGAAATCCTACACGTGAAAAGATGGCCAACAGGGCATCCGCCACCTTATCTGCCCTAGTTGACGACAGAGCTACTGCCTCTGGGTACCGGGTAGCATAGTCTACCACAGTAAGGATGTATTGCTTTCCAGAGCTGCTGGGGACGGCCAGCGGGCCCACAATGTCCACCGCGATCCTCTGGAAAGGCTCTTCTATCACTGGCAAAGGGATCAGGGGAGCCTTAAGAGCAGGCCCTGCCTTCCCCACTCTTTGACAGGTGACACAGGAGCGGCAGTAGTTTGACACATCTGTCCCCATCTTAGGCCAATAGAAGTGTTGAGACAGCCGGGCCTTAGTTTTGCTGATCCCCAAGTGTCCAGCTAGCGGGATCTCATGGGCAATCCGCAACAACTCACCCCGGAATTGCTGCGGGACGACCAGCTGTCTTTCCCTCAACCACTCCTTTTGTGATTCTCCGGGTACTGTCTCCCGGTATAACCTTCCTTGTTCCCAGAACACCCTCTCCTTATCAGTCACGGAGGTGGGCGTCTCGGCGAGTTGTCTCAAACTCTCTAGGCTCGCATCTGTGTGCAGAGCGGCCTGAAACTCCTGGCTAGGGGAAGCCAAAAGCAACGTCAGGGTCCCTTCCCCACGGGAACCCTCTTGGACCTGCTCTGGGTCCACCTCTGGTTCAGTCACAGTGGGGACTGAGGAGGGTCCGGAAGGCAGACAGTTATCTGCGTTCCGGGCACTCTGACTGCGGGTGACAGCAGCTACGTAGGCTGTCTCCCCGGGGATTTCTACAGGCCCATCAGCCGGCGCTGCTATGGGCTCTACCTCCCCATCCACCCCCAACACTCCAGGGGCTGTGCTACTTATGGGCCAGTTACCTTCCTCGGTGGCACTGGTCACTTTCATGGCGTCACCTTCCTCACGGTTCCCATGCATCTCCCCATTTCCTGTAGCACCGACACTTGCCCCTGTTAGGGGTTCCTCAGCCGTCTCACTCCGCAGAGCGACGTGGCTGGGCACGCCTGTACCTATGGACACATTAACCTTCACAGAAAAATCATTATCAGGTTCCGCTGGCACAGGTACAACATTTTCACCATCAATCCTAGGAAAAAAATGGTTAATAGATGCATCATTACAAGATAAAGCATGGTCAGGTAACACATGCGATTTCCCATCATCATCATCATCAGGGTTAACGTTACCCTTATTAGTAGATTGGGGAGGGGTGTCAGGAACGTAGTATGCAAACATCCTCCCCAAATCAGACCCCAACAAAACATCAGTGGGCAAATTATCAGACAGCCCCACTTCCTTCACCCCGCTCCCAGCACCCCAATCAATAAAAACCCGGGCCATCGGTAAGGGACAGCTGATGCCCCCAATCCCAGTGACAGTTAGGGTTTTCCCCGGAATGATTTCTTCAGGGGCCGCCAGTTCGGGTCGGATGAGGGTTCGTTCAGCCCCGGTGTCCTTGAGGCCTGTAGCAACATGGCCTCCCACAGTGACGGGCTGCACGTTGTCACACACCCTCCCAACCACACCACCCACCAAAAGAACTGCTGCATTAGGCCCTGGGGCCTTGGCTGGGGTGTTCTTCGGCCTGTCTGGACAGAAGGTACTGATATGCCCAGGCCGCTTGCAGGTGTGACACGTGCGAGGTTCGGTGGTAGGTCTGGTGCTGTTGGCCACAGGGCCAGGACCTCGGGTGTGCTGGCTGGCAGGGGTACTGGCGTTGGTTGCAGGCTTACCCCCTCTCCAGCTGGTGGTGACTGGCTTCCGCACTTCCGATCTACGGTTGGCCTCATAGGCATCGGCAATCTGTGCTGCTTTCGTCACGTCTTTGGGTTCTCTGTCCATCACGAACTGTCGCACCTCAGCTGGGCAAAGATGAAAGAACTGGTCTTTGATCATCAGGTCTCGCAGCTGTGCAAAGGTGGTCACTGACAGTCCTTGGGTCCACTGGTCAAAGTGGGTCCCCAGTCCATGCACCACATCACTGTAACTGTCGTGTGGGCCACGTTGGAGGGTCCGGAACTTTCTACGGTACACCTCGGGTGTAAGCTGGTACTTGGCTATCAGAGCCTGCTTGATGGCCTCATAGTCTCCATCTTGTTCTTGAGGGAGGGCAGCAAACGCCTCCAGAGCTTTACCTTTCAGCCCTGGTGTCAGGTATCGGGCCCATTCATCTGTAGGCAGCTGGTACTGCCTGCAGGCTTTCTCAAAGGCCCGCAGAAAAGTGTCCAAATCTCCGTCCTTCTCCATAACAGGAAAGTGATCAGGCCGGGGCTTCGGTGTCTGAGCGCTGCTAGGCTCACGGTTGGTCTGAGACAACCCCTGCATTTGCAGTCGGGCTAACTGCAGCTGGTACTCCCGCTCAGCTTGCCGCTCGGCTCGCTGGGCCTCTCTCTCAGCTCGGGCCTCTCTCTCAGCTCGGGCCTCTCTCTCGGCTTGCTGGGCCTCCTGCCGGTATTGCTGAATCAGCTGCCAACGTCCCTCATGGTCGTCAATGGGGAATTCTTTCAAGGCCGCCTGCAGGTGGGGGTCCAATTCGCCCGGATCGCTAACAGGGCCAGCATTCAGTGGTTGGACCTCTGCTGCAGCACCATGTTCGCTGGTGCTGGCTTCTGCGGCCTCTGAGCTCTGAGATTGGTCTCGAGCGGCTTCCCATTGCACCAGATCTGCGACCAGTTGGGCTTTGTTTTTGCTTGCAAAGTCAATGTGCTGTGTCTTGCATAAGGCAACAAGGGTGTCTCTGGTCTGCTGCTCATAAAAGGTTTCTCCTAGCCCAACCATGGTTGCCAAATAAAAGATAGGATAGAAAAACGAAGAGAAAGGGAGGGGATAATTACCAGTACGCAATTGTCTCACAACTAAAAAGCACTGAGTTCGTTCTCCAAACTTATTTGCGCAGAGTCCTCGCAAGAACTTTCTGCAAGTTTTTAGTGAGAGGAATGATTACTCAAACCAAATCACTAATGCTCTAAGATATCCCACCGCTGCCACCAATTGTCACGATTCCCCTGACCGCTGTCACCACTGGGTCAGGATTCACACCGTGACCGTCACCCCTACGTCACGGATCAGGGTGACTTTAGGCCAACAGACGGCTATCACATGTGCAGGGGGGCTTATCTTAGTTATCCCTCCACTGCTAACAATGTGATGAAAAACCACACACAAGGCTATTGACCTCTTAGTTTACAGCAGGGGCTTATTCTAGGTATCCCACTGCTTTTCTATATACCACGAACTGCAGGGATTTATGTATATCCCGCTTACAGTTCCACTTAACACTTGCAGCTCTCTGGCGCCCCCTTACTCTCAGGTCAGATTAGGTACTGCACCCTGGGTAATTAGTCGCCAGAAAGGCTGCCTGCTATGTACTGGCTATTGGGCACGCTGCAGCGACGCGATAACTACTCCCACACAGGCAGGAACAATAATTATCAAACCCGCAGTTGCTTCAGCATAATCCAACCGTCAGCACACTTTCGCTGCCACCAGCTTCGATTAAACGGGTCCGAAGCTAACCCAACACAACAGTAACAGTAGCGTATTTTCCCTTCAAGAGACTTAGGGTACGGTTTAGAGCAGGAGAACGAACTAATATATAATAGTATATCCCATTCAAAATAACTAGGCAGTGCGTTATTAAAAATAGTTTATAAAGATGTTATACATGAGACAATTGCAAATATGTACAAGGGTAATTATAACATAAAGGGAATAAATGAGAAAAGATAACACTCACATATTAAAAGCATTGCAGGCATCCAGGCTAGTGCAGTTTCCATACATCCCAGTCCATGGGATGTACTCAGCTCTTCCAGGACAATAGGACAAAGCAGTCCAGAAGGAGAAATCAGCAAAAAGTGACTCCTCAGAGCCTGCCAGACACTTAAAACATTAAGGCTGTGACATCACAGAAAGGCTGGCTTATCCAGACCCTCCTCTCTCTACATTCTGCCTAAACTTTAAACTATTCTCTCTAATTTCTATAACTTCACTACAAAACATGACAGAGTCATACCAAACCCATAATTCATCTCGGATTAACGTGAGCATTCTAATGAGATCAAATATGTCCTATCTGGGATACATATTTACAGAGAAAACCCTACTTCTTTACCAGATGGAGTTAGAAACCCGAGTGTCATGAGATGTGTAGCTACACCGAGTGGGACTACGAATATATATTTTCGTATTTCTAGCTTAAATCGTTTGCCTAATATCTAACAAAAACTAAACAAAGAATCTTTCATGGATTTTTGGAGCCATTTTTCCTGTTCTAGCTGGACAAGAGCTTACACAGGAAATGCCAGTCGTAAATTCCGTTCGGCCATAAAACTTCTAACCCCACACTCTCTGAGAAGGAAAGCCAGGAATTTGCAGCTACAAACTGTTCTCCAAGAAGGGGGCTTAGCCCACTCAGGCTAGCAAGAGACCTACTTATGATATTTCATACCATATCGTGACAGTATATAGCACAGTGTATACAGTATATAGCACAGTGTATACAGTATATAGCACAGTGTATACAGCAGACGGCCCAGTGTATACAGTATATAGCCCAGTGTATACAGCAGACTTCCCAGTGTATACAGTATATAGCACAGTGTATACAGTATATAGCACAGTGGTTACAGTATATAGCACAGTGTATACAGTATATAGCACAGTGGTTACAGTATATAGCACAGTGTATACAGCAGACAGCCCAGTGTATACAGTATATAGCACAGTGTATACAGTATATAGCACAGTGTATACAGTATATAGCACAGTGTATACAGTATATAGCACAGTGTATACAGTATATAGCACAGTGTATACAGTATATAGCACAGTGTATACAGCAGACAGCCCAGTGTATACAGTATATAGCACAGTGTATACAGTATATAGCACAGTGTATACAGTATATAGCACAGTGTATACAGTATATAGCACAGTGTATACAGTATATAGCACAGTGTATACAGCAGACAGCCCAGTGTATACAGTATATAGCACAGTGTATACAGCAGACGGCCCAGTGTATACAGTATATAGCACAGTGTATACAGCAGACGGCCCAGTGTATACAGTATATAGCACAGTGTATACAGCAGACGGCCCAGTGGTTACAGTATATAGCACAGTGTATACAGTATATAGCACAGTGTATACAGCAGACGGCCCAGTGGTTACAGTATATAGCACAGTGTATACAGTATATAGCACAGTGTATACAGTATATAGCACAGTGTATACAGCAGACAGCCCAGTGTATACAGTATATAGCACAGTGTATACAGCAGACGGCCCAGTGTATACAGTATATAGCACAGTGTATACAGTATAAAGCACAGTGTATACAGCAGACGGCCCAGTGGTTACAGTATATAGCACAGTGTATACAGTATATAGCACAGTGTATACAGCAGACAGCCCAGTGTATACAGTATATAGCACAGTGTATACAGAAGACGGCCCAGTGTATACAGTATATAGCACAGTGTATACAGCAGATGGCCCAGTGTATACAGTATATAGCACAGTGTATACAGCAGACGGCCCAGTGTATACAGTATATAGCACAGTGTATACAGCAGACGGCCCAGTGGTTACAGTATATAGCACAGTATATAGCACAGTGTATACAGTATATAGCACAGTGTATACAGTATATAGCACAGTGGTTACAGTATATAGCACAGTGTATACAGTATATAGCACAGTGGTTACAGTATATAGCACAGTGTATACAGCAGATGGCCCAGTGTATACAGTATATAGCACAGTGGAAACAGGAACACATGGGCTACTTGCACAGTGAACAAGTCTGTATGATCATGTTCACACACCACCAAGAAACCTTGGTGGTGTGTGAACATGATCATACAGACTTGTTCACTGTGCAAGTAGCCCATGTGTTCCTGTTTCCATAATTGTTCTCTTGTGTCTACAAGACTGGGGAGTTCCACCACTCCTCTTGGGCTATCTGCACAAAAGCTGTTCTACCCTGTATGCACACATGGATTTTTCCTCTCTGAACCCTGTTCACACAGGTTATATACAGATGATCAGGTTTTTAAATACATCAGATAGGGATTGCATACATTAGTTAGGACTGCTCTGATATGGGTATACCGTGAAGATTGGTAGAGCAGCTTAGTATACATTTTTTGCAAAAAACGTATCAACCAAATACCCTGTTTTTTACATCTTTTACTAGCACTTGCGGATTACTGCAACATTTTTTCAAACTGAGTGTTTTTGGTTTTACTATTCTCTTTTGTGTCTTCAGTATATAGCACAGTGTATACAGCAGACGGCCCAGTGTATACAGTATATAGCACAGTGTATACAGCAGACGGCCCAGAGAATACAGTATATAGCACAGTGTATACAGCAGACGGCCCAGTGTATACAGTATATAGCACAGTGTATACAGCATACGGCCCAGTGTATACAGTATATAGCACAGTGTATACAGCAGACGGCCCAGTGTATACAGTATATAGCACAGTGTATACAGCAGACGGCCCAGTGTATACAGTATATAGCACAGTGTATACAGCAGACGGCCCAGTGTATACAGTATATAGCACAGTGTATACAGCAGACGGCCCAGTGTATACAGTATATAGCACAGTGTATACAGCATACGGCCCAGTGTATACAGTATATAGCACAGTGTATACAGCAGACGGCCCAGTGTATACAGTATATAGCACAGTGTATACAGCAGACAGCCCAGTGTATACAGTATATAGCACAGTGTATACAGCAGACGGCCCAGAGAATACAGTATATAGCACAGTGTATACAGTATATAGCACAGTGTATACAGCAGACAGCCCAGTGTATACAGTATATAGCACAGTGTATACAGTATATAGCACAGTGTATACAGCAGACGGCCCAGTGTATACAGTATATAGCACAGTGTATACAGCATACGGCCCAGTGTATACAGTATATAGCACAGTGTATACAGCAGACGGCCCAGTGTATACAGTATATAGCACAGTGTATACAGCAGACAGCCCAGTGTATACAGTATATAGCACAGTGTATACAGCAGACGGCCCAGAGAATACAGTATATAGCACAGTGTATACAGTATATAGCACAGTGTGTACAGCAGACAGCCCAGTGTATACAGTATATAGCACAGTGTATACAGCAGACGGCCCAGTGTATACAGTATATAGCACAGTGTATACAGCAGACAGCCCAGTGTATACAGTATATAGCACAGTGTATACAGCAGACGGCCCAGTGTATACAGTATATAGCACAGTGTATACAGCAGACAGCCCAGTGTATACAGTATATAGCACAGTGTATACAGCATACGGCCCAGTGTATACAGTATATAGCACAGTGTATACAGCAGACGGCCCAGTGTATACAGTATATAGCACAGTGTATACAGCAGACAGCCCAGTGTATACAGTATATAGCACAGTGTATACAGCAGACGGCCCAGAGAATACAGTATATAGCACAGTGTATACAGTATATAGCACAGTGTATACAGCAGACGGCCCAGTGTATACAGTATATAGCACAGTGTATACAGCATACGGCCCAGTGTATACAGTATATAGCACAGTGTATACAGCAGACGGCCCAGTGTATACAGTATATAGCACAGTGTATACAGCAGACAGCCCAGTGTATACAGTATATAGCACAGTGTATACAGCAGACAGCCCAGTGTATACAGTATATAGCACAGTATATACAGCAGACGGCCCAGAGAATACAGTATATAGCACAGTGATTACAGTATATAGCACAGTGTATACAGCAGACGGCCCAGTGTATACAGTATATAGCACAGTGTATACAGCAGACAGCCCAGTGTATACAGTATATAGCACAGTGTATACAGCAGACGGCCCAGAGAATACAGTATATAGCACAGTGTATACAGCAGACGGCCCAGTGTATACAGCAGACAGCCCAGTGTATACAGTATATAGCACAGTGTATACAGCAGACAGCCCAGTGGTTACAGTATATAGCACAGTGTATACAGCAGACGGCCCAGTGTATACAGCAGACAGCCCAGTGTATACAGTATATAGCACAGTGTATACAGCAGACGGCCCAGTGGTTACAGTATATAGCACAGTGTATAGAGCAGACGGCCCAGTGTATACAGTATATAGCACAGTGTATACGGCAGACGGCCCAGTGTATACAGTATATAGCCCAGTGCATACAGTATATAGCACAGTGTATACAGCAGACGGCCCAGTGGTTACAGTATATATCACAGTGTATACAGTATATAGCACAGTGTATACAGCAGACGGCCCAGTGTATACAGTATATAGCACAGTGTATACAGCATACGGCCCAGTGTATACAGTATATAGCACAGTGTATACAGCAGACGGCCCAGTGTATACAGTATATAGCACAGTGTATACAGCAGACAGCCCAGTGTATACAGTATATAGCACAGTGTATACAGCAGACAGCCCAGTGTATACAGTATATAGCACAGTATATACAGCAGACGGCCCAGAGAATACAGTATATAGCACAGTGATTACAGTATATAGCACAGTGTATACAGCAGACGGCCCAGTGTATACAGTATATAGCACAGTGTATACAGCAGACAGCCCAGTGTATACAGTATATAGCACAGTGTATACAGCAGACGGCCCAGAGAATACAGTATATAGCACAGTGTATACAGCAGACGGCCCAGTGTATACAGCAGACAGCCCAGTGTATACAGTATATAGCACAGTGTATACAGCAGACAGCCCAGTGGTTACAGTATATAGCACAGTGTATACAGCAGACGGCCCAGTGTATACAGCAGACAGCCCAGTGTATACAGTATATAGCACAGTGTATACAGCAGACGGCCCAGTGGTTACAGTATATAGCACAGTGTATAGAGCAGACGGCCCAGTGTATACAGTATATAGCACAGTGTATACGGCAGACGGCCCAGTGTATACAGTATATAGCCCAGTGCATACAGTATATAGCACAGTGTATACAGCAGACGGCCCAGTGGTTACAGTATATATCACAGTGTATACAGTATATAGCACAGTGTATACAGCAGACGGCCCAGTGTATACAGTATATAGCACAGTGTATACAGCAGACGGCCCAGTGTATACAGTATATAGCACAGTGTATACAGCAGACAGCCCAGTGTATACAGTATATAGCACAGTGTATACAGCAGATGGCCCAGTGTATACAATATATAGCACAGTGTATACGGCAGACGGCCCAGTGTATACAGTATATAGCCCAGTGTATACAGTATATAGCACAGTGTATACAGCATATAGCACAGTGTATACAGCAGACGGCCCAGTGTATACAGTATATAGCACAGTGTATACGGCAGACGGCCCAGTGTATACAGTATGTAGCCCAGTGTATACAGTATATAGCACAGTGTATACAGTATATAGCACAGTATATACAGCAGACGGCCCAGTGATTACAGTATATAGCACAGTGTATACAGCAGACGGCCCAGTGTATACAGTATATAGCACAGTGTATACAGCAGACGGCCCAGTGTATACAGTATATAGCACAGTGTATACAGCAGACAGCCCAGTGTATACAGTATATAGCACAGTGTATACAGCAGACGGCCCAGTGTATACAGTATATAGCACAGTGTATACGGCAGACGGCCCAGTGTATACAGTATATAGCACAGTGTATACAGCAGATGGCCCAGTGGTTACAGTATATAGCACAGTGTATACAGCAGACGGCCCAGTGTATACAGTATATAGCACAGTGTATACAGCAGACGGCCCAGTGTATACAGTATATAGCACAGTGTCACGATATGGTATGAAATATCATAAGTAGTTCTCTAGCCTGTGTGGGCTAAGCCCCCCTTCTTGGAGCAACAGTTTGTTGCTGCAAATTCCTGGCTTTCCTTCTCTGAGAGTATGGGGGAAGAGAGGTTTTATTGCTCTGGGGTCGTAAATTCCAGGCTCAGAGGAAAGTCCCTCACCCCTCCCACATTCTCTAGTTCAAACTGGAAAAGTGGCTCCAAGATTCAGGAAAGATTCTTTGTTTAGTTTTTGTTAGATATTAGGCAAACGATTTAAGCTAGACATACGAAAATATATATTTTTATTCTCACTCGGTGTATCTACACAACCCGCGAAACACGAGCTTCTAACTCCATCTGGTAAAGAAGTAGGGATTTCTCTGGAAATATGTATCCCAGTTAGGACATATTTGATCTCATTAGAATGCTCACGTTAATCCGAGATGATTGATGGGTTTTTTAGGACGCTGACATGTTTTGTAGTGAAGTTATAGAAATCAGAGAGAATAGTTTAAAGTTTAGGCAGAATGTAGAGAGAGGAGGGTCTGGATAAGCCAGCCTTTCTGTGATGTCACAGCCTTGAAAGTATAACTGGCTGCACACATCCCCAGCTGTGTCTCTGCTAGATTTCTTCCTGACTTCTTGTCCTCTCCTGAAGCCAGCAGCATCCCATGGACTGGGATATATGGAAACTCCACTAGCCTGGATGCCTGTCATGCTTTGAACTTGTAAGTGTTGCTTTTTCTCATTTATTCCCTTTATGTTATAATTACCCTTGTACATATTTGCAATTGTCTCCTTTGTAACTTCTTTATAAAATATTTTTCATAAAGCACTGCCTAATTAATTTCAATAGAATATACTATTATATATTAGTTCGTTCATCCATGCTCTAAACTTACCCTGTCTTCTGAAGTGAAATACGCTACTGTTACTGTTGTGTTGGGTTAGCTTCGGACCCGTTTAATCGAAGCTGGTGGCAGCGAGAAGTGTGCAGACTTTTGGGTTATGTTGTAGCGGCTGCGACGTTAATAATTATTGTTCCTGCCTGAGTGGGAGTAGTTATCGCGTCGCTGCAGCGTGCCCAATAGCCAGTACATAGCAGGCAGCCTTTCTGGCGACTAATTACCCAGGGTGCAGTACCTAATCTGACCTGAGAGTAAGGGGGCGCCAGAGAGCTGCAAGTGTTAAGTGGAACTGTAAGCGGGATATACATAAATCCCTGCAGTTCGTGGTATATAGAAAAGCAGTGGGATACCTAGAATAAGCCCCTGCTGTAAACTAAGAGGTCAATAGCCTTGTGTGTGGTTTTTCATCACATCGTGGAGTGGAGGGATAACTAAGATAAGCCCCCTGCACATGTGATAGCCGTCTGTTGGCCTAAAGTCACCTCAATCCGTGACGTAGGGGTGACGGTCACGGTGTGAATCCTGACCCATTGGTGACAGCGGTCAGGGGGAATCGTGACAATTGGGGGCAAAGCGGTGGGATATCTTAGAGCATTAGTGATTTGGTTTGAGTAATCATTCCTCTCACTAAAAACTTGCAGAAAGTTCTTGCGAGGAGTCTGCGCAAATAAGTTTGGAGAACGAACTCAGTGCTTTTTAGTTGTGAGACAATTGTGTACTGGTAATTATCCCCTCCCTTTCTCTTCGTTTTTCTATCCTATCTTTTATTTGGCAACCATGGTTGTGCTGGGAGAAACCTTCTATGAGCAGCAGACCAGAGACACCCTTGTCGCCTTATGCAAGTCACAGCACATTGACTTTGCAAGCAAAAACAAAGCCCAACTGGTCGCAGATCTGGTGCAATGGGAAGCCGCTCGAGACCAATCTCAGAGCTCAGAGGCCGCAGAAGCCAGCACCAGCGAACATGGTGCTGCAGCAGAGGTCCACCCACTGAATGCTGGCCCTGTTAGCAATCCGGGCGAATTGGACCCCCACCTGCAGGCGGCCTTGAAAGAATTCCCCACTGACGACCATGAGGGACGTCGGCAGCTGATTCAGCAATACCGGCAAGAGGCCCGAGCTGAGCGAGAGGCCCGAGCTGAGCGAGAGGCCCAGGCCCAGCAAGCGGAGCGGGAGTACCAGCTGCAGATGGCCCGACTGCAAATGCAGGGGTCGTCCCAGTCCAGCCGTGAGCCCAGCAGCGCTCAGATGCCTAAACCCCGGCCCAATCACTTCCCTGTTATGGAGAAGGACGGAGACTTGGACACTTTTCTGCGGGCCTTTGAGAAAGCCTGCAGACAGTACCGGCTGCCTACAGATGAATGGGCCCGATACCTGACACCAGGGCTGAGAGGTAAAGCTCTGGAGGCGTTTGCTGCCCTCCCTCAAGAACAAGATGGTGACTATGAGGCCATCAAAAAGGCTCTGATAGCCAAGTACCAGCTTACACCCGAGGTGTACCGTAGAAAGTTCCGGACCCTCCAACGTGGCCCACACGACAGTTACAGTGATGTGGTGCATGGACTGGGGACCCACTTTGACCAGTGGACCCAAGGACTGTCAGTGACCACCTTTGCGCAGCTGCGAGACCTGATGATCAAAGACCAGTTCTTTCATCTTTGCCCAGCTGAGGTGCGACAGTTCGTGATGGACAGAGAACCCAAAGACGTGACGAAAGCAGCGCAGATTGCCGATGCCTATGAGGCCAACCGTAGATCGGAAGTGCGGAAGCCAGTCACCACCAGCTGGAGAGGGGGTAAGCCTGCAACCAACGCCAGTACCCCTGCCAGCCAGCACACCCGAGGTCCTGGCCCTGTGGCCAACAGCACCAGACCTACCACCGAACCTCGCGCGTGTTACACCTGCAAGCGGCCTGGGCATATCAGTACCTTCTGTCCAGACAGGCCGAAGAACCCCCCAGCCAAGGCCCCAGGGCCTAATGCAGCAGTTCTTTTGGTGGGTGGTGTGGTTGGGAGGGTGTGTGACAACGTACAGCCCGTCACTGTGGGAGGCCATGTTGCTACAGGCCTCAAGGACACCGGGGCTGAACGAACCCTCATCCGACCCGAACTGGCGGCCCCTGAAGAAATCATTCCGGGGAAAACCCTAACTGTCACTGGGATTGGGGGCATCAGCTGTCCCTTACCGATGGCCCGGGTTTTTATTGATTGGGGTGCTGGGAGCGGGGTGAAGGAAGTGGGGCTGTCGGATAATTTGCCCACTGATGTTTTGTTGGGAACTGATTTGGGGAGGATGTTTGCATACTACGTCCCTGACACCCCTCCCCAATCTACTAATAAGGGTAACGTTAACCCTGATGATGATGATGATGATGGGAAATCGCATGTGTTACCTGACCATGCTTTATCTTGTAATGATGCATCTAATAACCATTTTTTCCCTAGGATTGATGGTGAAAATGTTGTACCTGTGCCAGCGGAACCTGATAATGATTTTTCTGTGAAGGTTAATGTGTCCATAGGTACAGGCGTGCCCAGCCACGTCGCTCTGCGGAGTGAGACGGCTGAGGAACCCCTAGAAGGGGCAAGTGTCGGTGCTACAGGAAATGGGGAGATGCATGGGAACCGTGAGGAAGGTGATGCCATGAAAGTGACCAGTGCCACCGAGGAAGGTAACTGGCCCATAAGTAGCACTGCCCCTGGAGTGTTGGGGGTGGATGGGGAGGTAGAGCCCATAGCAGCGCCGGCTGATGGGCCTGTAGAAACCCCCGGGGAGACAGCCTACGTAGCTGCTGTCACCCGCAGTCAGAGTGCCCGGAACGCAGATAACTGTCAGCCTTCCGGACCCTCCTCAGTCATCACTGTGACTGAACCAGAGGTGGACCCAGAGCAGGTCCAAGAGGGTTCCCGTGGGGAAGGGACCCTGACGTCGCTTCTGGCTTCCCCTAGCCAGGAGTTTCAGGCCGCTCTGCACACAGATGCGAGCCTAGAGAGTTTGAGACAACTTGCCGGGACGCCCTTCTCCGAGACTGATAAGGAGAAGGTGTTCTGGGAACAAGGAAGGTTGTACTGGGAGACAGTACCTGGAGAATCACAAAAGGAGTGGTTGAGGGAAAGACAGCTGGTCGTCCCACAGCAATTCCGGGGTGAGTTGTTGCGGATTGCCCATGAGATCCCGCTAGCTGGACACTTGGGGATCAGCAAAACTAAGGCCCGGCTGTCTCAACACTTCTATTGGCCTAAGATGGGGACAGATGTGTCAAACTACTGCCGCTCCTGTGTCACCTGTCAAAGAGTGGGGAAGGCGGGGCCTGCTCTTAAGGCTCCCCTGATCCCTTTGCCAGTGATAGAGGAGCCTTTCCAGAGGATCGCGGTGGACATTGTGGGCCCGCTGGCCGTCCCCAGCAGCTCTGGAAAGCAATATATCCTTACTGTGGTAGACTACGCTACCCGGTACCCAGAGGCAGTAGCTCTGTCGTCAACTAGGGCAGATAAGGTGGCGGATGCCCTGTTGGCCATCTTTTCACGTGTAGGATTTCCCAGGGAAATGCTTACTGATCGAGGGACCCAATTTATGTCTCGCCTAATGGAGGCTCTCTGTAAGAGAATGCAGGTGAAGCACCTGGTATCGAGTGCGTATCACCCACAGACCAATGGCTTGTGTGAACGCTTCAATGGTACCCTCAAACAGATGCTACGCATGCTGGTTGAGACTCAAGGGCGCGACTGGGAGCGGTACCTCCCACACCTGCTGTTCGCTTACCGAGAGGTTCCGCAGGCCTCGACGGGGTTCTCCCCCTTCGAGCTCCTGTACGGCAGGCGAGTCCGGGGACCCATTGGGTTGGTAAGAGAATCCTGGGAAGAGGAGCCGAACCCTTCTGAAGTGTCCATAGTGGAGTATGTCATGCGCTTCCGTGACAAGATGCAGACCTTGACGCAGTTGGTGCATGACAACATGACGCAGGCTCAGGCTGATCAGAAGCACTGGTACGACCAGAACGCCCGGGAGCGGACCTACCACGTGGGTCAAAAGGTGTGGGTGCTGGTCCCTGTACCAACGGATAAGCTTCAGGCCGCCTGGGAGGGCCCGTAGGTCGTCCACCAACAGCTCAACCCGGTCACTTACGTGGTCACGCTTGACCACGCTCGGGGTAGGCGAAAGGCCTTTCACGTCAACATGATGAAGGCTCATCACGAACGTGAACCTTTCGTCCTACCGGTCTGCAGCTTACCCGAAGACGGGGAGGAAGACACCCTCCTGGACATGCTGGCCCAAGCCAAGGCCAATGGGTCCATCGAGGATGTGGAAGTAAGCGCCTCGTTAACTGAACCCCAGCGGGTGCAGTTGCAAACCACACTGGAACCCTTCCGGGTCGTATTCTCCAACCGACCTGGGAGGACTGAGTTAGCAGTCCACGAGGTGGACACCGGGAATCACGCCCTACTACGGCGAACACCCTATCGAATCTCTGACCAGGTGCAGCAGACTATGCGCCAAGAGATCGATGAGATGTTACAGCTGGGGGTGATTCGACGGTCAAAGAGCGCGTGGGCATCACCTGTAGTTCTCGTGCCAAAGAAGGACCGGACCACCCGGTTCTGCGTGGACTACAGGGGGCTCAACGCCATCACAGCCTCGGATGCGCACCCAATGCCGCGCATGGAGGAGCTGCTTGAGAAGTTAGCTGGCGCAGATTACCTAACAATAATGGATCTGAGTCGAGGATACTGGCAGATTCCCCTGAGCCCCGAGGCGCAGGAGAAGTCCGCCTTTATCACGCCCTTCGGACTGTACGAGTCCACGGTCATGCCCTTCGGCATGAAGAATGCCCCTGCCACTTTCCAGCGGATGGTCAACCTCCTGCTTCAGGGACTGGAGACGTACGCCGTGGCGTACTTGGATGACATTGCCATCTTCAGTCCCTCCTGGAAGGAACACCTGCAGCATCTCGAGGAGGTGCTCAGGCGAATTCACCAAGCAGGACTGACTATCAAGCCGGGAAAGTGTCAGATGGGCATGAGGGAGGTTCACTACCTGGGAAACCGGGTAGGCGAAGGCACCATGGAGCCAGATCACGGCAATGGTGATGGGTTGGCCCACCAGGGTGAACCTGCTGAGGTGCGCATGGAGGAGAACCATCAGGTCCTGCCTCCCTAGCGCACACCAAAAGGGGGAGGTGTCACGATATGGTATGAAATATCATAAGTAGTTCTCTAGCCTGTGTGGGCTAAGCCCCCCTTCTTGGAGTAACAGTTTGTAGCTGCAAATTCCTGGCTTTCCTTCTCAGAGAGTGTGGGGGTTAGAAGTTTTATGGCCGAACGGAATTTACGACTGGCATTTCCTGTGTAAGCTCTTGTCCAGCTAGAACAGGAAAAATGGCTCCAAAAATTCATGAAAGATTCTTTGTTTAGTTTTTGTTAGATATTAGGCAAACGATTTAAGCTAGAAATACGAAAATATATATTTTTATTCTCACTCGGTGTATCTACACAACCCGCGAAACATGAGTTTCTAACTCCATCTGGTAAAGAAGTAGGGTTTTCTCTGTAAATATGTATCCCAGATAGGACATATTTGATCTCATTAGAATGCTCACGTTAATCCGAGATGAATTATGAGTTTGGTCTGACTCTGACATGTTTTGTAGTGAAGTTATAGAAATCAGAGAGAATAGTTTAAAGTTTAGGCAGAATGTAGAGAGAGGAGGGTCTGGATAAGCCAGCCTTTCTGTGATGTCACAGCCTTGAAAGTATAACTGGCTGCACACATCCCCAGCTGTGTCTCTGCTAGATTTCTTCCTGACTTCTTGTCCTCTCCTGAAGCCAGCAGCATCCCATGGACTGGGATATATGGAAACTGCCCTAGCCTGGTTGCCTGTCATGCTTTGAACATGTAAGTGTTGCTTTTTCTCATTTATTCCCTTTATGTTATAATTACCCTTGTACATATTTGCAATTGTCTCATTTGTAACTTCTTTATAAAATATTTTTCATAAAGCACTGCCTAATTAATTTCAATGGAATATACTATTATATATTAGTTCGTTCATCCATGCTCTAAACTTACCCTGTCTTCTGAAGTGAAATACGCTACTGTTACTGTTGTGTTGGGTTAGCTTCGGACCCGTTTAATCGAAGCTGGTGGCAGCGAGAAGTGTGCAGACTTTTGGGTTATGTTGTAGCGGCTGCGACGTTAATAATTATTGTTCCTGCCTGAGTGGGAGTAGTTATCGCGTCGCTGCAGCGTGCCCAATAGCCAGTACATAGCAGGCAGCCTTTCTGGCGACTAATTACCCCAGGTGTAGTACCTAATCTGACCTGAGAGTAAGGGGGGCGCCAGAGAGCTGCAAGTGTTAAGTGGAACTGTAAGCGGGATATACATAAATCCCTGCAGTTCGTGGTATATTGAAAGCAGTGGGATACCTAGAATAAGCCCCTGCTGTAAGCAAGAGGTCAATAGCCTTGTGTGTGGTTTTTCATCACATCGTGGAGTGGAGGGATAACTAAGATAAGCCCCCCTGCACATGTGATAGCCGTCTGTTGGCCTAAAGTCACCTCAATCCGTGACGTAGGGGTGACGATCACGGTGTGAATCCTGACCCATTGGTGACAGCGGTCAGGGGGAATCGTGACAACAGCAGACGGCCCAGTGTATACAGTATATAGCACAGTGTATACAGTATATAGCACAGTGTATACAGTATATAGCACAGTGTATACAGCAGACGGCCCAGTGTATACAGTATATAGCACAGTGTATACAGCAGACGGCCCAGTGTATACAGTATATAGCACAGTGTATACAGCAGACGGCCCAGTGTATACAGTATATAGCACAGTGTATACAGCAGACGGCCCAGTGTATACAGTATATAGCACAGTGTATACAGTATATAGCACAGTGTATACAGCAGACGGCCCAGTGTATACAGTATATAGCACAATGTATACAGTATATAGCACAGTGTATACAGCAGACAGCCCAGTGTATACAGTATATAGCACAGTGTATACAGCAGACGGCCCAGTGTATACAGTATATGGCCCAGTGTATACAGTATATAGCACAGTGTATACAGTATATAGCACAGTGTATACAGTATATAGCACAGTGTATACAGTATATAGCACAGTGTATACAGCAGACGGCCCAGTGTATACAGTATATAGCACAGTGTATACAGTATATAGCACAGTGTATACAGCAGACAGCCCAGTGTATACAGTATATAGCACAGTGTATACAGTATATAGCACAGTGTATACAGTATATAGCACAGTGTATACAGCAGACTGCCCAGTGTATACAGTATATAGCACAGTGTATACAGTATATAGCACAGTGTATACAGCAGACGGCCCAGTGGTTACAGTATATAGCACAGTGTATACAGCAGATGGCCCAGTGTATACAGTATATAGCACAGTGTATACAGTATATAGCACAGTGTATACAGTATATAGCACAGTGTATACAGCAGACGGCCCAGTGGTTACAGTATATAGCACAGTGTATACAGCAGACGGCCCAGTGGTTACAGTATATAGCACAGTGTATACAGTATATAGCACAGTGTATACAGTATATAGCACAGTGTATACAGTATATAGCACAGTGTATACAGCAGACGGCCCAGTGGTTACAGTATATAGCACAGTGTATACAGCAGGCGGCCCAGTGGTTACAGTATACAGCCCAGTGTATACAGCATACGGCCCAGTGGTTACAGTATATAGCACAGTGTATACAGTATATAGCACAGTGTATACAGTATATAGCACAGTGTATACAGCAGACGGCCCAGTGTATACAGTATATAGCACAGTGTATACAGCAGACGGCCCAGTGGTTACAGTATATAGCACAGTGTATACAGTATATAGCACAGTGTATACAGCAGACGGCCCAGTGTATACAGTATATAGCACAGTGTATACAGCAGACGGCCCAGTGGTTACAGTATATAGCACAGTGTATACAGTATATAGCACAGTGTATACAGTATATAGCACAGTGTATACAGTATATAGCACAGTGTATACAGCATATTGCACAGTGTATACAGCATATTGCACAGCAGACGATTGGATGAGATCCCGTCCCGTGGATTTCTGTGCAGTGATCGATGCTTAATGTTGGATAATAGATGAGTCTCCACTTTCTGTTGCTGTCTTTGTCTCCACGATTCCTCCGCTCATTGCTGATGAAGGATATGTGGGAATTAAGGGAAGTGTAAGGTCGGGGTTTCATCTGCTCTGGACCCTCCGTGTGAGGACCCTGTGTCCGTGCCTCTGCTCGCCAATGTCTATGTCCACGGTGGCACTGCGGAGAACCCAAACCGGTGCATTAACCCTGTGTGCAGCTTCAGCTAGGTGTTACCATGGAAACAGATGGCGAGATGGCATGGCAGGCAGTGTGCAGGCAGTGTGCAGGCAGTGTGCTGCTGCTGTGCGCTACACAGATCAGATCTTCTCTGAACAATTAATTCATCAGCAGTTACATTTTAATGCCAAACAGTGACATGGAGTCGACGGAGGCGCTGCGCTGCCCGTATCTCTGCTGCCATCTTACACCGTGGTGCCGCAGGGGCTTGTTATGAAGACGTTCTGCATGCAGCATGCATCCACACTGGAGCGCCAAGTGACAGAGCGTGAGGCATGGCAGACAGTCCAGGGGGCCACGCAAAGAACCAGCACCAATGTAATGTACCAGACCGACCTAAATCGCCAGCACCAAGGGGACCCCAGCACCACGTACATCGCCAGCACCAAGGGGATCCTCAGCACCACGTACATCACCAGCACCACCTACATCACCAGCACCACCTACATCACCAGCTACATATACATCACCAGCACCATGTACATCACCAGCACCACATACATCACAAGCACCACGTACATCACCACACCGTGACCGTCACCCCTACGTCACGGATCGGGGTGACTTTAGGCCAACAGACGGCTATCACATGTGCAGGGGGGCTTATCTTAGTTATCCCTCCACTGCTACAATGTGATGAAAAAACACACATAAGGCTATTGACCTCTTAGTTTACAGCAGGGGCTTATTTTAGGTATCCCACTGCTCTTCAATATACCACGAACTGCAGGGACTTATGTATATCCCGCTTTACAGTTCCGCTTGAACTTGCAGCTCTCTGGCGCCCCCCTTACCCTCAGGTTAGATTAGGTACTGCACCTAGGGTAATTAGTCGCCAGAAAGGCTGCCTGCTATGTATTGGCTATTGAGCACACTGCAGCGAGGCGATATAACTAGTCCCATGCAGGCAGGAACAATAATTATCAACGCCGCAGTCGCGACAACGACTCCCAAAGGCACAGCACACGGTATGCTGCCACCAGCTTCGATTAAACGGGTCCGAAGCTAATCCAAAACAGTAGCGTAATTCCCTTCAGAAGACAGGGTACGTTTTAGAGCAGGAAAACCGAAACTAGTATTTTATGTATTTTACTCCGTTAAAATTAAGGCAGTGTTTATAAAAAGATGTTACAATATGAGACAATTGAAAATATGTACAAGGTAATTATAAAAATAACATGGATTAAAGAAGAAAGGTAAAACTCACATGTTTTCAGATCATGTCAGGCAAAACCATGCTGGCAGGCAGACCCCAAATGTCCCAGTGCATAAGGAGGTCTGGGTAGAAACAGCTCCTCAGGTAAGATTCCGGCTCAGACTGAAGACTAAGGCTGGGTTGAGTGTAGAGATATTTAAACCCCAGCCTCTTGACCTCACAAAAGGGCTGGTTAATGATATTCACTGAGGTCAGAGATCTTTACATTCTCAGACCCTGGAGACAAAGAAATTCCTGACTGAGAAGGGAGGGACCACAGGTTGCTTGCAGGATTGGTCACCTGCAGTTTAAAGCCACACCCTGCTCACACACAAGCTTCAGGTTACCCGGTGTATGCCATAGGACTGGTTGGTTGTATTCGGGGGGGGGAGAGGGGGGTTTTACAGCTGCCGTGTGGTTTCAGGACCATGGTTAGAAGAGCAAAAATCCTTCAGCTAAACACAGAGTGAAGGGGGGTCAACGCCCACCCTATGGTGCTAACAGGCAGAGAAACTAAAACTTATATTATACATTTTCCTCACACCTCCCCTTTTTGGTCTGCGCTAGGGAGGAAGAACCCCACGGTATGCCTCCATGCGCACCTCAGTAGGTTCTCCCTGGCGGGACAGTCCATCTGCATTGCCATGCTCCCTGCCCATTTTGTGTTCAATGGTGTAGTCAAACTGTTGAAGGGCAAGGCTCCAGCGTAGCAACCTGCCATTGGTTCCACACATGGCGTTTAGCTAGCGCAGAGGGTTGTGGTCGGTCACCACAGTGAAGGTGTGACTGTACAAGTAGGGCTGCAAGCGCTGCAGGGCCCAGACTATGGCCAGGCACTTCTTCTCAATGGTGGAGTAGGCCACTTCCCTCGGCAAAAGTTTCTGGCCCAGGTACAACAAGGGGTGCTCTTGGTCCTCCGAGTCAACCTGGCTGAGCACAGCACCGATGCCAAACTCACTGGCGTCAGTCTGTACCAAGAACCGTCAACTGCTGTCGACTGCTTTCAACACAGGGGCGTTGCACAGTGCTGTTTTCAACCCCTGGAAGGCCCCCTCACAGCCATTGGTCCAGTTGACGATGTGGGATAGCTTCTTCCTGGTGAGGTCCGTCAAAGGTTTTGCCAGGCTACTATAGTGCTGCACGAAGTGCCTATTGTACTCTGCCATGCCCTGGAAGGACATCACCTGTTTCTTGGTCCTGGGGGTGGGCCAGTTCACGCCTACCCGGTGCCCTAGGTAGTGGACCTCACTCATGCCCATCTGGCACTTTCCCGGCTTGATAGTCAGTCCAGCTCGGTGCATTCGCCTCAGCACCTCCTCGAGATGCTGCAGGTGTTCCTTCCAGGAGGAACTGAAGATGGCAATGTCATCCAAGTACGCCACTGCGTACTTCTCCAGTCCCTGAAGCAGGAGGTTGACCATCCGCTGGAAAGTGGCTGGGGCATTCTTCATGCCGAAGGGCATGACCGTGGACTCATACAGTCCAAAGGGCGTGATAAAGGCGGACTTCTCCTGCGCCTCGGGGCTCAGGGGAATCTGCCAGCATCCTCGACTCTGATCCATTATTGTTACGTAATCTGCGCCAGCTAACCTCTTCAGCAGCTCCTCGATGCACGGCATTGGGTGCGCATCAGAGGCTGTGATGGCGTTGAGCCCCCTGTAGTCCATGCAGAACCGGGTGGTCCGATCCTTCTTTGGCATGAGAACTACAGGTGAGGCCCATGCACTCTTTGATCGTCGAATCACCCCCAGCTGTAACATCTCATCGATCTCCTGGTGCATAACCTGCTGCACCTGGTTGGAGATTCGATAGGGTGTACGCCGTAGTGCGGCATGAATCCCGGTGTCCACCTCGTGGACTGCTAACTCAGTCCTTCCAGGTCGGTTGGAGAAAACGGCCCGGAAGGGTTCCAGCTTGGTCCGCAACTGCGACCGCTGGGGTTCGGTTAGTGAGGCGCTAACCTCCACGTCCACAATGGACCCACCGGCCTTTGCTTGGGCCAGCATGTCCAGGAGGGTGTCTTCCTCCCCGTCTTCGGGTAAGCTGCAGACCGGTAGGACGAAAGGTTCACGTTCGTGTTGAGCTTTCATCATGTTGACGTGAAAGGCCTTTCGCCTACCCCGAGCGTGGTCAAGCGTGACCACGTAGGTGACTGGGTTAAGCTGTTGGTGGACGATGTACGGGCCCTCCCGGGCTGCCTGAAGCTTATCCGTTGGCACGGGGACCAGCACCCACATCTTTTGACCCACATGGTAGGTCCGCTCCCGGGCGTTCTGGTCGTACCAGTGCTTCTGATGAGCCTGAACCTGTGTCATGTTGTCTTGCACCAACTGTGTCAAGGTCTGCATCTTGTCACGGAAGCGCATGACATACTCCACTATGGACACTTCAGAAGGGTTCGGCTCCTCTTCCCAGGATTCTCTTACCAACCCAAGGGGTCCCCGGACTCACCTGCCGTACAGGAGCTCGAAGGGGAAGAACCCCGTCGAGGCCTGCGGAACCTCTCGGTAAGCGAATAGCAGGTGTGGGAGGTACCGCTCCCAGTCGCGCCCTTGGGTCTCAACCAGCATGTGTAGCATTTGTTTGAGGGTACCATTGAAGCGTTCACACAAGCCATTGGTCTGTGGGTGATACGCACTCGATACCAGGTGCTTCACCTGCACTCTCTTACAGAGAGCCTCCATTAGGTGAAACATGAATTGGGTCCCTTGATCAGTAAGCATTTCCCTGGGAAATCCTACATGTGCAAAGATGGCCAACAGGGCATCCGCCACCTTATCTGCCCTAGTTGACGACAGAGCTACTGCCTCTGGGTACCAAGTAGCATAGTCTACCACAGTAAGGATGTATTGCTTTCCAAGCTGCTGGGGACGGCCAGCGGGCCCACAATGTCCACAGCGATCCTCTGGAAAGGCTCCTCTATCACTGGCAAAGGGATCAGGGGAGCCTTAATAGCAGGCCCCGCCTTCCCCACTCTTTGACAAGTGATACAGGAGCGGCAGTAGTTTGACACATCTGTCCCCATCTTAGGCCAATAGAAGTGTTGAGACAGCCGGGCCTTAGTTTTGCTGATCACCAAGTGTCCAGCTAGCGGGATCTCATGGGCAATCCACAACAACTCACCCCGGAATTGCTGCGGGACGACCAGCTGTCTTTCCCTCAACCACTCCTTTTGTGATTCTCCGGGTGCTGTCTCCCGGTACAACCTTCCTCGTTCCCAGAACACCCTCTCCTCCTCAGTCACGGAGGTGGGCGTCTCGGCGAGTTGTCTCAAACTGTCTAGGCTCGCGTCTGTGTGCAGAGCGGCCTGAAACTCCTGGCTAGGGGAAGCCAGAAGCGACGTCAGGGTCCCTTCCCCACGGGAACCCTCTTGAACCTGCTCTGGGTCCACTTCTGGTTCAGTCACACTGATGACTGAGGAGGGTCCGGAAGGCAGACAGTTATCTGCGTTCCGGGCACTCTGACTGCGGGTGACAGCAGCTACGTAGGCTGTCTCCCCGGGGATTTCTACAGACCCATCAGTCGACGCTGCTATGGGCTCTACCTCCCCATCCACCCCCAACACTTCAGGGGCAGTGCTACTTATGGGCCAGGTGCCTTCCTTGGTGGCACCGGTCACTTTCATGGCATCACCTTTCTCACGGTTCCCATGCATCTCTCCATTTCCTGTAGCACTGACACTTGCCCCTTCTAGGGGTTCCTCAGCCGTCTCACTCCGCAGAGCGACGGGGCTCACATGCCCGGATAAATCACTCTTAAAGTGACAACATCACCAAGTACATCACCAGCACCGGGTGCATCACTAGCACCAAGTACATCACAGGCACCATGTACATCACCAGCACCAAGTACATCACCAGCACTGTGCACATCACTAGCACCAAGTACATCACCAGCACCGTGCGCATCACTAGCACCAAGTACATCACTAGCACCAAGTACATCACCAGCACTGTGCGAATCACTAGCACCAAGTACATCACTAGCACCAAGTACATCACCAGCACCAAGTACATCACCAGCACCACGTACATCACTATCACCAAGTACATCACCAGCACCGTGCGCATCACTAGCACCAAGTACATTACAAGCACCAAGCATCCTTGGATTTTTCAGCCGTCTCTAATTATTCCTCTCTGCTCACAGAGGTCGGTCAGAGCTTCCTTGCTCTGCTTCTTGTACTGGGCTGCCATATCGATGAACAGCCTTTGCCAAATAAAAGATAGAAAATAAATATGGGGAGGGGAAACTGTTTGCAAGTATATCTAAGTAAGCACTGAGCTGAACCTTGTAGAACTGGTGCGCTCCTCGCAAGGATACCAATTCTTTACAGGGAATAATTGCTTAAACCATGCACTAATGCTGTAATAGAAATAATTCTATCCCGCCGCTGCCACCAATTGTCACGTACTCGCTTCTCAGCAGGTCGACTTGGGGTTGCGTCTGCACGGGTTAATCTATCTCCCCTCTCACAGTCCAGTATTCAGCCTCTGTCCTATGCTGTAATGGGAGCATAAATCACACCCCGACACAGACCACACACCCGCTCATACACGCTGCCACCACTCACCGAATACATGAGCGATGAGTCCCAGAAATATTATTACTACTGTCTGCCAATAATAACGCTCACACATTTTAAGGCTATGGATTCTTTTAGAGCATACGAGGTTCAAACTTATTAAAGTTTTATGCTTTAATAGAAGAGATACAGTGCTTACAATAAAAAGGTATAAAAATATGGTAATAAAAAGTGACACACAAATATGCAAAACAGTTATAAAAACGGGAAAAAAACGTACAGAAATATCTAACTTTGTAGTCTGCTTTCTGCTCCCTGAGGGGGGACGAATATGGAATGGAACACATCAGCTTGGCCGCCCCTCAATCTGTGAACCACCATTCTATGTGTACAGGCCTAATTTATAGTCACTGGAGGTCAGATTTCTAGACCAGCCTCTCAAGTTGATATTATAATTTCTTGTTTTTCACTGGACCATGGCCACTCCACCAATGAATATATTATTTCCTAAGAAATTCTTAGTGTAAGTTCTCACAGATAGTAAATAGAATTTGTCAGGCTGCACTAGGTCCCATTTGGTGTCTGCCTTTAAGGCCTCAGAGGTGTTAAATGTTTCCAATTCTGTCTTTTCAGGAAGGCCCCCGTGGTCTGAGAACAAGAAAACTGCCTTTTCTCAGGATAACACATATTATCACCTTGGTGAGACCTGCCTGCAGTCTTCAGGACAGATGTTAAATTACTGCTAGTCACACAATCATACCTATACATATTTCACTACACCCTAACCATGACATACAAAGCCATCCACAACCTGTCTCCTCCATACATCTGTGACCTCGTCTCCCGGTACTAATCTACACGCAACCTCCGATCCTCACAAGATCTCCTTCTCTACTCCCCTCTTATCTCCTCTACCCACAATCGTATACAAGACTTCTCCCGTGCTTTGCCCCTACTCTGGAACTCTCTACCCCAACATATCAGACTCTCGCCTACCACGGAAACCTTCAAAAAGAACCTGAAGACCAACCTCTTCTGACAAGCCTACAGCCTGCAGTGATCCTCAACCTACTGAACCGCCACACAACCAGCTCTACTCTCTCCTAGTGTATCCTCACCCATCCCCTGCAGACTGTGAGCCCTTGCGGGCAGGGTCCTCTCTCCTCCTGTATCCTCACCCATCCCCTGCAGACTGTGAGCCCTCGCTGGCAGGGTCCTCTCTCCTCCTGTATCCTCAGCCATCCCTTGTAGATTGTGAGCCCTCGCGGGCAGGGTCCTCTCTCCTCCTGTATCCTCACCCATCCCTTGTAGACTGTGAGCCCTCGCGGGCAGGGTCCTCTCTCCTCCTGTATCCTCACCCATCCCTTGTAGATTGTGAGCCCTCGCGGGCAGGGTCCTCTCTCCTCCTGTATCCTCACCCATCCCTTGTAGATTGTGAGCCCTCGCAGGCAGGGTCCTCTCTCCTCCTGTATCCTCACCCATCCCTTGTAGATTGTGAGCCCTCGCGGGCAGGGTCCTCTCTCCTCCTGTATCCTCACCCATCCCTTGTAGACTGTGAGCCCTCGCGGGCAGGGTCCTCCCTCCTCCTGTATCCTCACCCATCCCTTGTAGATTGTGAGCCCTCGCGGGCAGGGTCCTCTCTCCTCCTGCATCCTCACCCATCCCTTGTAGATTGTGAGCCCTCGTGGGCAGGGTCCTCCCTCCTTCTGTATCCTCACCCATCTGTTGTGAATTCCGTTCTTGGGCTCCCTCTTGTGGTTTCAAGTGGTATGGCTGCTCCTTGGATTTAGCTGTCTTCAGCTGCTTCCACTGATTGTCTTTTCTGCTCGGCTATTTATGCCTGGCTCTTTCTTCAGCCAGTGCCACTTGTAAATGGTTCCTGGTTGGATTCACATCTCTTTGGATTTACCTGTTATCCTGACCAGTTCAGCAAAGCTAAGTCCTTGGTTGCTCTTTTCTGTCCACAGGTTGTGGACTTATCCGTTCTGTGCTTGCAATGTTTGTCCAGCTTGTCAGTATGATTTAATTCTGTTGCTGGAAGCTCTGGGAAGCAGATTTACCCTCCACACCTTTAGTCAGGTGTGGAGATTTTTGTAATCTCTGCGTGGATTTTTGTAGTGTTTTATACTGACCGCACAGTATTCCATCCTGTCCTATCTATTTAGCTAGACTGGCCTCCTGTGCTCATCCTGGTTTTAATTCTGTGTATGTCTTTTTCCCTCTCCTCTCACAGTCATTATTTGTGGGGGGCTAATCTATCCTTTGGGGATTTTCTCTGAGGCAAGATAGCTTTCCTGCTTCTTTCTTTAGGGGTAGTTAGCTCTTAGGCTGTGACGAGATGCCTAGGGAGAGTTAGGAGCATTCCACGGCTACTTCTAGTGTTGTGTTGAGCTTAGGGACTGCGGTCAGTACAGATACCACTTCCTTTAGAGCTCGTTCCATGTTGCTCCTAAACCACCAGATCATAACACCCATCCCCTGCAGACTGTGAGCCCTCGTGGGCAGGGTCCTCTCTCCTTCTGTATCTGTTAGTGCCTTGTTTTTGCTAATTTTTATTGTACTTGTCTATATTTACCCCCTTTTCACATGTAAAGCACCATGGAATAAATGGCGCTGTAATAATAATAATAATAATTTTTATTTATATAGCGCCAACATATTCCGCAGCGCTTTACAAATTATAGAGGGGACTTGTACATACAATAGACATTACAGCATAACAGAAATACAGTTCAAAACAGATACCAAGAGGAGTGAGGGCCCTGCTCGTAAGCTTACAAACTATGAGGAAAAGGGGAGACACGAGAGGTGGATGGTAACAATTGCTATAGTTATTCGGACCAGCCATAGTGTAAGGCTTGGGTGTTCATGTAAAGCTGCATGAACCAGTTAATTAATTTTTTTTTTTTTTTTAATATAGGCCACACAGGGATCGTTAGGTTAATGCATTGAGGCGGTAGGCCAGTCTGAACAAATGAGTTTTTAGGGCACGCTTAAAACTGTGGGGATTGGGGATTAATCGTATTATCCTAGGTAGTGCATTCCAAAGAATCGGCGCAGCACGTGTAAAGTCTTGGAGACGGGAGTGGGAGGTTCTGATTATTGAGGATGCTAACCTGAGGTCATCAGCGGAGCGGAGGGCACGGGTAGGGTGGTAGACTGAGACCAGAGAGGAGATGTAGGGTGGTGCTGAGCCATGGAGTGCTTTGTGGATGAGGGTAGTAGTTTTGTACTGGATTCTTGAGTGGATGGGTAACCAGTGTAATGACTGGCACAAGGTAGAGGCATCGGTGTAACGGTTGGTGAGGAATATGATCCTGGCAGCAGCATTCAGGACAGATTGGAGCGGGGAGAGTTTGGTAAGAGGGAGGCCGATTAGTAGAGAGTTACAATAGTCCAGACGAGAATGAATAAGTGAAACAGTAAGAGTTTTTGCAGAGTCGAAAGTAAGAAAAGGGCGAAAAGGGCGAATGTAACAAATGTATAATAATAATAATAGTGAGTGCAGCTCTGGAGGTGATTGGAGGATAAGACACGATGTAACAGCAGAAATGTGACCAGCTCTCTAGGTGACTGGAGGATAAGACATGATGTAACAGCAGAATAATGACCACAGCTCTGGAGGTAACTGGAGGATAAGAGACAATGGAACAGTAGAATTGTGACTGCAGCTCATGATGTGACTGGAGGATAAGACATGATGTAATACATACCTCCCAACCGTCCCGGATCCAGCGGGACTGTCCCGATTTTGACAGTCAGCCCCGCGATCCCGGACGGGACATTAATTGTCCCGCACTGGTTGGGAGGTATATGATATCACCCGGTCCGCTCCCGGAGTCCCTGCACCCGCAGAGCAGCACACCACATATTGGCTGCTCTGTGCGCACAGGACCTGTGATGAGGTCACAGGATGGGAGGAGTCGGGTCACATGATTGGGAGGACCTCAGTGTACAGGACTCTGCTGGTTGTCATGGCACCGATTGAGGGTAAGCGTATGTGTGAGGTCAGGAGGTGTTTACAGTGTGGATGTAGCAGAGCCGTGTGTGTACGAGGTGTATGGATCGGAGCAGCGTGTGAAAGGTGTATGGAGCAGAATCGTGTGTGTAAGACGTGTACGGAGCGGAGCAGAGTGAGAAAGGTGTATGGAGCAGAACAGCGTGTGTATGAGGTGTACGGAGCGGAGCCACGTGTGTACGAGGTGTACAGAGCAGAGCCATGTGTGTACAAGGTATACGGAGCTGAGCCGTGTGTGTATGAGGTGTACGGAGCGGAGCCGTGTGTGTACGAGGTGTACGGAGCGGAGCCGTGTGTGTATGAGGTGTACGGAGCGGAGCCGTGTGTACGAGGTGTACGGAGCGGAGCCGTGTGTGTATGAGGTGTACGGAGCGGAGCCGCATGTGTAAGGTGTATGGAGCGCAGTTGTGTGTGTACGAGGTGTACAGAGTGGAGCCGTGTGTGTATGAGGTGTATAGAGCGGAGCCATGTGTGTACGAGGTGTGCGGAGCGTGTGTGTACGAGGTGTATGGAGCGGAGCCGTGTGTGTATGAGGTGTATGGAGCTGAGCCGTGTGTGTACGAGGTGTGCGGAGCGTGTGTGTACGAGGTGTACGGAGCGGAGCCATGTGTATACAAGGTGTATGGGGAGGAGCCGTGTGTGTATGAGGTGTATGGGGAGGAGCCGTGTGTGTACGAGGTGTACAGAGCGGAACTGCATGTGCAAGGTGTATGGAGCGGAGTCATGTGTGTACGAGGTATATGGAGCGGAGTCGCATGTGTAGAGGGTGTACGGAGCGAAGCCGCATGTGCAAGGTGTATGGAGCAGAGCCGTGTGTGTACGAGGTGTACGGAGCGCAGCCGCATGTGCAAGGTGTATGGAGCGGAGTCATGTGTGTACGAGGTATATGGAGCGGAGTCGAATGTGTAGAGGGTGTACGGAGCGGAGCCGCATGTGCAAGGTGTATGGAGCAGAGCCGTGTGTGTACGAGGTGTACGGAGCGCAGCCGCATGTGCAAGGTGTATGGAGCGGAGTCATGTGTGTACGAGGTATATGAAGCGGAGTCGAATGTGTAGAGGGTGTACGGAGCGGAGCCGCATGTGCAAGGTGTATGGAGCGGAGTCGTGTGTGTACGAGGTGTACGGAGCGGACGCTGGCTGTGTCGGATCGGAGCAGATATTTCTCCTCGCTCTGACACTGACTGGCACAGGAGACACGGAGAAGTCTTTATCAGTGGCATATCGGAGCTGCAGCGACGTGAGCAGTCAGCGGCGCAGCTGGATGACACCATTCAGCGCCGTGGAAGTGGAAGCTGCCGGCTGCTGCGAGGGTGCGCGGTGAAAGGTGTGTGTGTGTAGTGATGGAGAAGGCAATGATGGGGGTGGGGTAACCATGTGTGGCCATTATACTGTACCCAGCATTGTGTGGGGCTATTATACTGTATGGACCATCACGTGGGGCAAGTATACTCTACGCAACATCATGTGTGGCCATTATACAGTATGGAGCATAATGTGTCCATTAATAAAGTATGGAGCATTATGTGTGGCCATTATACAGTATGGGGCACTGTGTGGCCATTATACAGTATGGAGCACCATGTGGAGCCATTATACAGTAAGGAGCATCATGTGTGGCCATTATACAGTATGGAGCACTGTGTGGTCATTATACAGTATGGAGCACCATATGGAGCCATTATACAGTGAGGAGCATCATGTGTGGCCATTATACAGTATGGAGCACTATGTGGCCATTATACAGTATGGAGTATCATGTGTGGCCATTATACAGTATGGAGCACTGTGTGGCCAATATACAGAATGGAGCATCATGTGGAGCCATTATACAGTATGGAGCATCATGTGTGGCCATTATACAGTATGCAGCATCATGTGGGCCCATTATACTGTATGGAGCATCACGTGGGGTCAGTACACTGTATGCAGCATCATTTGGGGCCATTATACAGTATGGAGCATCATGTGTGGCCATTATACAGTATGGAGCATCATGTGGGCCCATTAGACTGTATGGGGCATCACGTGGGGCCAGTACACTGTACGCAGCATCATTTGGGGCCATTATACGGTATGGTGCGTCATGTGTGGCCATTATACAGTATGGAGCATCATGTGTGGCCATTATACAGTATGCAGCATCATGTGGGCCCATTATACTGTATGGGGCATCACGTGGGGCTAGTACACTGTACGCAGCATCATTTGGGGCCATTATACGGTATGGAGCGTCATGTGTGGCCATTATACAGTATGGAGCAACACTTGGGGCCAGTACACTGTACGCAGCATCATTTGGGGCCATTATACAGTATGGAGCATCATGTGGGCCCATTATACTGCATGGAGCATCACGTGAGGCCAGCACACTGTACGCAGCATCATTTGGGGCCATTATACAGTATGGAGCATCATGTGTGGCCATTATAGAGTATGCAGCATCATGTAGGCCCATTATACTGTATGGAGCATCACGTGGGGCCAGTGCACTGTACGCAGCATCATTTGGGGCCATTATATAGTATGGAGCATCATGTGGGGCCATTATACAGTATGGAGCATCATGTGTGGCCATTATACAGTATAGAGCACTGTGTGGCCATTGTACACTATGGAGCGTCGTGTGTGGCCATTGTATAGTATGCAGCGTCGTGTGTGGCCATTGTACAGTATGGAGCGCCGTGTGTGGCCATTGTATAGTATGGAGCGTCATGTGTGGCCATTATACAGTATAGAGCACTGTGTGGCCATATTTTTTTGTTTATTATTATTATTATTTATTTATATAGCACCATTGATTCCATGGTGCTGTACATGAGAAGGGGTTACATACAAGTTACAAATATCACATACAGTAAACAAACTAACAATGACAGACTGATACAGAGGGGCGAGGACCCTGCCCTTGCGGGCTTACATTCTACAGGATTATGAGGAAGGAGACAGTAGGTTGAGGGTTGCAGGAGCTCCGGTGTTGGTGAGGCGGTAGCTCCGGTGTTGGTGAGGCGGTAGCTCCGGTGTTGGTGAGGCGGTAGCTCCGTTGTTGGTGAGGCGGTAGCTTCGATAGTGATAAGGCAGCAGCGGTGTCAGTGCAGGCTGTAGGCTTTCCTGAAGAGATGAGTTTTCAGGTTCCGTCTGAAGGATCCGACTGTGGTTGATAGTCGGACGTGTTGGGGCAGAGAGTTCCAGAGGATGGGGGATATTCGGGAGGAGTCTTGGAGGCGATTGGATGAGGAGCGAATAAGTGTGGAGGAGAGAAGGAGGTCTTGGGAGGACCAGAGGTCACGTGAGGGAAGATATCGAGAGATTAGTTCAGAGATATATGGAGGAGACAGGTTATGGATGGCTTTGTAGGTCACTATTAGCAATTTGAACTGGATACGCTGAGGGAATGGGAGCCAGTGAAGAGATTTGCAGAGGGGGGAAGCGGAGGAGTAGCGAGTAGAGAGAGATGGATTAGTCGGGCAGCAGAGTTAAGGATGGACTGGAGGGGTGCAAGGGTGTTAGCAGGGAGGCCACAGAAAAGGATGTTGCAGTAGTCAAGGCGGGAAATGATGAGGGCGTGCACAAGCATTTTAGTAGATTGGGGGTTGAGGAAAGGACGGATCCTGGAGATATTTTTGAGCTGGAGGCGACAGGAGGTGGAAAGAGCTTGGATGTGTGGTTTGAAGGACAGGGCAGAGTCGAAGGTTACTCCGAGGCAGCGGACTTCGGGTACAGGGGAAAGCATGATGTCATTGACTGCGATAGATAGGTCAGGTAAGGAAGATTTGTGGGATGGCGGAAAGATGATGAGTTCAGATTTGTCCACATTGAGTTTGAGGAAGCGAGAGGAGAAGAAGGAGGATATGGCTGATAGGCACTCTGGGATTCTGGACAGCAGAGCAGTGACGTCTGGGCCAGAGAGGTAGATCTGAGTGTCATCAGCATAGAGGTGGTACTGGAATCCATGGGACTTTATGAGTTGTCCCAAGCCAAGTGTATAGATTGAGAAGAGTAGGGGTCCTAGAACAGAGCCTTGGGGGACTCCAACAGAGAGATGGTGGGATGAGGAGGTAGTATGGGAGTGGGAGACGCTGAATGTGCGGTTGGAAAGGTACGAGGCGATCCAGGATAGGGCGAGGTCTTTGATGCCAAAGGAGGAGAGCATCTGCAGTAGGAGGCAGTGGTCAACTGTGTCGAAAGCAGAGGACAGGTCTAGAAGGAGGAGTACAGAGTATTGTCCAGTAGCTGTGGCGGTAAGTAGGTCGTTAGTGATTTTGGTCAGGGCTGTCTCAGTTGAGTGATGGGGGTGGAAACCAGATTGTAGATTGTCGTACAACAAGTTAGATGAGAGGTGGGAGGAGAGTTCAGCATGGACGTGCTGCTCCAGGAGTTTGGAAGCAAATGGGAGCAGCGATATTGGGCGATAGCTGAACATAGCAGTTGGATCGAGGGTTGGCTTTTTAAGGATAGGCGTGATTGTGGCATGTTTGAACGCAGAGGGGAAGGTGCCAGAAGTTAGTGATAGGTTGAAGAGGTGGGTTAGGGATGGGATAAGTGTGGTGGTGAGCTTGGGGAGGAGGTGGGATGGGATGGGGTCGAGTGCACAGGTGGTGAGGTGGGATTTGGAGAGGAGACAATTAAGTCCCCCTTCAGTGATGTTGGATAGGGAGGTTATGGGGTTTGGGCATTGGTCTGGTATACAAAGAGGTTGTGGTGGTTGAACAATAAAGACTTGCCTTGTCTGGTCGATCTTATTTTTATAGTGTGTGGCAAAGTCCTCAGCAGAGATGAGGGGGGTTGGAGGGGGCAGTGGGGGGCGGAGGAGGGAGTTAAATGTTTTGAATAACTGTTTGGGGTTGTGGGATAGGGAAGATACGAGGGTTGTGAAGTAGGCCTGTTTAGCAGAGGTGAGTGCAGATTTAAATGCGAGTGTTGCTTGTTTGAATACAGTGAAGTCGTCTTGCGAGTGTGTTTTCTTCCAACGCCGCTCCGCAACCCTGGACACTTGCCTTAGCTTTTTGGTGGTGTTATTATGCCAAGGCTGTCTATTGATACATCGCGCTCTGCCATGGATGAGAGGGGCAACCGTGTCAATAGCTGATGCGAGAGTGGCATTGTAGAAAGCAGCGGCACTGTCTGTGTCGTGGAGTGAGGATATGGATGCCAGTGGTAGGATGGAGTCAGAGAGTGTGTGGGTGTCTAGGTGTGCAAGGTTTCTGCGTGGGTGTTATGAATAGGTAATTCAGAACCACAATGGACCTTGAAGTTCAGAGCACAAAAAGTGACCTGACAATAACCAAAAAACATAAGACGAGCTCTGAGACGTGGGAACTCTGCTGACCGCAATCCCTAAACCTATCACACCACACTAGAGGTAGCCGTGGATTGCGCCTAACGCTCCCTATGCAACTCGGCACAGCCTGAGAAACTAACTAGCCCTGAAGATAGAAAAATAAGCCTACCTTGCCTCAGAGAAATTCCCCAAAGGAAAAGGCAGCCCCCCACATATAATGACTGTGAGTAAGATGAAAATACAAACACAGAGATGAAATAGATTTAGCAAAGTGAGGCCCGACTTACTGAATAGACCGAGGATAGGAAAGATAGCTTTGCGGTCAACACAAAAACCTACAAACAACCACGCAGAGGGGCAAAAAGACCCTTGGCACCGACTAACAGTACGGAGGTGCTCCCTCTGCGTCTCAGAGCTTCCAGCAAGCAAGAAAAACCAATATAGCAAGCTGGACAGAAAATATAGCAAACAAAAGTAACACAAGCAGCACTTAGCTTATGCTGAGCAGACAGGCCACAGGAACGATCCAGGAGGAAGCAAGACCAATACTAGAACATTGACTGGAGGCCAGGATCAAAGCACTAGGTGGAGTTAAATAGAGCAGCACCTAATGACTTAACCTCATCACCTGAGGAAGGAAACTCAGAAGCCGCAGTACCACTCACATCCACCAACGGAAGCCCATAGACAGAATCAGCCGAAGTACCACTTGTGACCACAGGAGGGAGCTCGACCACAGAATTCACAACAGTACCCCCCCTTGAGGAGGGGTCACCGAACCCTCACCAGAGCCCCCAGGCCGACCAGGATGAGCCATATGAAAGGCACGAACAAGATCGGCAGCATGGACATCAGAGGCAAAGACCCAGGAATTATCTTCCTCATCATAACCCTTCCACTTAACCAGATACTGGAGTTTTCGTCTCGAAACACGAGAATCCAAAATCTTCTCCACTATATACTCCAACTCCCCCTCCACCAAAACCGGGGCAGGAGGATCAACAGATGGAACCATAGGTGCCACGTATCTCCGCAACAATGACCTATGGAATACGTTATGGATGGAAAAAGAATCTGGAAGGGTCAAACGAAAAGACACAGGATTAAGAATCTCAGAAATCCTATACGGACCAATGAAGCGAGGCTTAAACTTAGGAGAGGAAACCTTCATAGGAATATAACGAGATGACAACCAAACCAAATCCCCAACATGAAGTCGGGGACCCACACAGCGTCTGCGATTAGCAAAACGTTGAGCCTTCTCCTGGGACAAGGTCAAATTGTCCACTACATGAGTCCAAATCTGCTGCAACCTGTCCACCACAGTATCCACACCAGGACAGTCCGAAGACTCAACCTGCCCTGAAGACAAATGAGGATGGAACCCAGAATTGCAGAAAAACGGCGAAACCAAGGTAGCCGAGCTGGCCCGATTATTAAGGGCGAACTCAGCCAAAGGCAAAAAGGACACCCAATCATCCTGATCAGCAGAAACAAAACATCTCAGATATGTTTCCAAGGTCTGATTGGTTCGTTCAGTCTGGCCATTTGTCTGAGGATGGAAAGCCGAGGAAAAAGACAAATCAATGCCCATCCTAGCACAAAAGGCTCGCCAAAACCTCGAAACAAACTGGGAACCTCTGTCAGAAACGATGTTCTCTGGAATGCCATGTAAACGAACCACATGCTGGAAGAACAATGGCACCAAATCAGAGGAGGAAGGTAATTTAGACAAGGGTACCAAATGGACCATCTTAGAGAAGCGATCACAAACTACCCAAATGACCGACATTTTTTGAGAGACGGGGAGATCCGAAATAAAATCCATAGAGATATGTGTCCAAGGCCTCTTCGGGACCGGCAAGGGCAAAAGCAACCCATTTGCACGAGAACAGCAGGGATTAGCCCGAGCACAAATCCCACAGGACTGCACAAAAGAACGCACATCCCGCGACAGAGATGGCCACCAAAAGGATCTAGCCACCAAATCTCTGGTACCAAAGATTCCAGGATGACCAGCCAACACCGAACAATGAACCTCTGAGATAACTTTATTCGTCGACCTATCAGGGACAAACAGTTTCTCCGCTGGGCAACGATCAGGTTTATTAGCCTGAAATTTTTGCAGCACCCGCCGCAAATCAGGGGAGATGGCAGACACAATTACTCCCTCTTTGAGAATACCCGCCGGCTCAGGCAAACCCGGAGAGTCGGGCACAAAACTCCTAGACAGGGCATCCGCCTTCACATTTTTAGAGCCCGGAAGGTACGAAACCACAAAGTCAAAACGGGAGAAAAACAGCGACCAACGAGCCTGTCTAGGATTCAACCGTTTGGCAGACTCGAGATAAGTCAAGTTCTTGTGATCAGTCAAGACCACCACGCGATGCTTAGCTCCTTCAAGCCAATGACGCCACTCCTCGAATGCCCACTTCATGGCCAGCAACTCTCGATTGCCAACATCATAATTTCGCTCAGCAGGCGAAAACTTCCTGGAAAAGAAGGCGCATGGTTTCATCACCGAGCAATCAGAACCTCTTTGCGACAAAACAGCCCCCGCTCCAATTTCAGAAGCATCAACCTCGACCTGGAACGGAAGCGAAACATCTGGTTGACACAACACAGGGGCAGAAGAAAAACGACGCTTTAACTCTTGAAAAGCTTCCACAGCAGCAGAAGACCAATTGACCACATCAGCACCCTTCTTGGTCAAATCGGTCAATGGTTTAGCAATACTAGAAAAATTACAGATGAAGCGACGATAAAAATTAGCAAAGCCAAGGAACTTTTGCAGACTCTTCAGAGATGTCGGCTGAGTCCAATCATAAATGGCCTGGACCTTAACAGGGTCCATCTCGATAGTAGAAGGGGAAAAAATGAACCCCAAAAATGAAACCTTCTGAACACCAAAGAGATACTTTGATCCCTTCACAAACAAAGAATTAGCACGCAGGACCTGAAACACCGTTCTGACCTGTTTCACATGAGACTCCCAATCATCCGAGAAGACCAAAATATCATCCAAGTATACAATCAGGAATTTATCCAGGTACTCTCGGAAGATGTCATGCATAAAGGACTGAAATACTGATGGAGCATTGGCAAGTCCGAATGGCATTACTAGATACTCAAAATGGCCCTCGGGCGTATTAAATGCAGTTTTCCATTCATCACCTTGCTTAATACGCACAAGACTATACGCACCACGAAGATCTATCTTGGTGAACCAACTAGCCCCCTTAATCCGAGCAAACAAATCAGATAGCAGCGGCAAGGGGTACTGAAATTTGACCGTGATTTTATTTAGAAGGCGGTAATCAATACAAGGTCTCAGCGAACCATCCTTCTTGGCCACAAAAAAGAACCCTGCTCCCAATGGCGATGACGACGGGCGAATATGACCCTTCTCCAAGGATTCTTTTACGTAACTCCGCATAGCGGCGTGCTCAGGTACAAATAAATTAAACAGTTGACCCTTAGGAAACTTACTACCAGGAATCAACTCGATAGCACAATCACAATCCCTATGCGGAGGTAGGGCATTGGACTTGGGCTCATCGAATACATCCCGGTAATCAGACAAGAACTCTGGAACCTCAGAAGGGGTGGATGATGAGATAGACAGAAATGGAACATCACCATGAAACCCCTGACAACCCCCGCTGGACACAGACATAGATTTCCAATCTAATACTGGGTTATGGACTTGTAGCCATGGCAACCCCAACACGACCACATCATGCAGATTTTGCAACACCAGAAAGCGAATATCCTCCTGGTGCGCAGGAGCCATGCACATGGTCAGCTGGGTCCAATACTGAGGCTTATTCTTGGCCAAAGGCGTAGCATCAATTCCTCTCAATGGAATAAGACACTGCAAGGGCTCCAAGACAAACCCACAGCGCCTAGCAAACTCCAAGTCCATCAAATTCAGGGCAGTGCCTGAATCCACAAATGCCATGACAGAATAGGAAGACAAAGAGCAGATCAAAGTAACGGACAAAATAAATTTCGACTGTACCTTACCAATGGTGGCAGACTTAGCGAACCGCTTAGTGCGCTTAGGACAATCGGAGATAGCATGAGTGGAATCACCACAGTAGAAACACAGCCCATTCTGACGTCTGTGTTCCTGCCTTTCAGCTCTGGTCAAAGTCCTATCGCACTGCATAGGCTCAGGTTTATGCTCAGATAATACCGCCAAATGGTGCACAGATTTACGCTCACGCAAGCGTCGACCAATCTGAATGGCCAAAGACATAGACTCATTCAGACCAGCAGGCATAGGAAATCCCACCATGACATCCTTAAGGGCTTCAGAGAGACCCTTTCTGAAAATAGCTGCCAGCGCACATTCATTCCATTGAGTGAGCACGGACCACTTTCTAAACTTCTGACAATAAATCTCTATCTCATCCCGACCCTGACACAGAGCCAACAAATTTTTATCTGCCTGATCCACTGAATTAGGTTCATCGTACAGTAATCCGAGTGCCAGAAAAAACGCATCAATATTACATAATGCAGGATCTCCTGGTGCAAGGGAAAATGCCCAGTCTTGAGGGTCGCCACGTAATAAAGAAATAATGATCTTAACTTGTTGAACTGGGTCACCAGAGGAGCGGGGTTTCAACGCCAGAAACAGTTTACAATTATTTTTGAAACTCAGAAATTTAGTTCTATCTCCAGAAAACAAATCAGGAATAGGAATTCTTGGTTCTAACATAGAATTCTGAGCCACAAAGTCTTGAATATTTTGTACTCTTGCAGTGAGATGATCCACACATAAAGACAGACCTTTAATGTCCATCACTACACCTGTGTCCTGAACCACCCAAATGTCTAGGGGAAAAAAAAGGCAAAACACAGTGCAAAGAAAAAAAAATGGTCTCAGAACTTCTTTTTTCCCTCTATTGAGAAGCATAGTACTTTGGGCCTCCAGTACTGTTATGAATAGGTAATTCAGAACCACAATGGACCTTGAAGTTCAGAGCACAAACAGTGACCTGACAATAACCAAAAAACATAAGACGAGCTCTGAGACGTGGGAACTCTGCTGACCGCAATCCCTAAACCTATTACACCACACTAGAGGTAGCCGTGGATTGCGCCTAACGCTCCCTATGCAACTCGGCACAGCCTGAGAAACTAACTAGCCCTGAAGATAGAAAAATAAGCCTACCTTGCCTCAGAGAAATTCCCCAAAGGAAAAGGCAGCCCCCCACATATAATGACTGTGAGTAAAGATGAAACTACAAACACAGAGATGAAATAGATTTAGCAAAGTGAGGCCCGACTTACTGAATAGACCGAGGATAGGAAAGATTGCTTTGCGGTCAACACAAAAACCTACAAACAACCACGCAGAGGGGCAAAAAGACCCTCCGCACCGACTAACGGTACGGAGGTGCTCCCTCTGCGTCTCAGAGCTTCCAGCAAGCAAGAAAAACCAATATAGCAAGCTGGACAGAAAATATAGCAAACAAAAGTAACACAAGCAGCACTTAGCTTATGCTGAGCAGACAGGCCACAGGAACGATCCAGGAGGAAGCAAGACCAATACTAGAACATTGACTGGAGGCCAGGATCAAAGCACTAGGTGGAGTTAAATAGAGCAGCACCTAACGACTTAACCTCATCACCTGAGGAAAGAAACTCAGAAGCCGCAGTACCACTCACATCCACCAACGGAAGCCCATAGACAAAAATCAGCCGAAGTACCACTTGTGACCACAGGAGGGAGCTCGACCACAGAATTCACAACAGTGGGTGCGCATGTTGCTGGATATGGATGATTGGTGAGGAGGATAGGGATGAGAAGGTGAGCAGATGGTGGTCGGATAGAGGGAGAGGGGAGGTGGTGAAGTTAGATAGAGAGCAGAGACGGGTGAATACCAGGTCTAGTGTATGCCCATCCGTGTGGGTGGATGCGGAGGACCACTGAGTAAGTCCAAAGGATGAGATAAGGGACAGAAGTTTGGAGGCTGTTGACTGAAGGGTATCAATGGGGATGTTGAAGTCACCCATGATGATGGTGGGAGTGTCAGCAGAGAGAAAGTGAAGAAGCCAGGTGGAGAATTGGTCAATAAAGGCAGTGGCCAGGCCCGGAGGTCGGTATATGACGGCCACTTGGAGGTTGGAGGGAGAGTAGATGCGGACAGAATGGACATCAAAAGAGGGGAGGATAAGGGAGGGAAGAGGTGGGATTGGGTTAAAGGTGCAGTTTGAAGAAAGGAGAAGACCCACTCCTCCACCATGTTTGTTGCCGGGTCGAGGGGTGTGGGTGAAGTGGATGCCTCCGTAACACAGCGCAGCAGGGGAGGCGGTGTCAGAGGGTGTTAGCCATGTTTCTGTGAGGCCAAGGAAGGCAAGATTGCGGGAGAGAAAAAGGTCGTGAATCACATGAAGCTTATTGCAGATTGAGCGGGCATTCCAGAGTGCTCCAGAGAGAGGGAGCAGGGGGGTGGGCGTCAGGGGCACGGGTTTTATGTTGAAAAGATTGCGGAAGTTCATGTTGGATAGGGAGTGATAGGAGGGAGTAGTAATGGGAGGTATGAGATGTGGGGGTCCAGGGATGGGAGATATGTCTCCAGCAGTGAGGAGAAGGAGAGAGAGAGAGAGCAGGTGGGAGAAAGAGAGTGGCCGACTTGTTTTATGTGTTTGTTGGACAGATTTGAGGATGAGGAGCAGCTCAGCAGGGGAGGACAGGTGGGGAGGTAAGAGGGAAGGGGAGATAATTATTAGGTTAGAGAGTGCTGGGATTTGTGATAGCGAAGGAGAGAGAGGACTAGTGGAGCAAACACTGTAGGGGCATAGGTAAACATGGCGAGGAAGTAAGATGGGTTAATAGAAAAGCTAGATCCAAGTAATAAGAAGTGCTTACTCGGAATACACACCCAGAAGAAACAGAACATAGAGTGGGGTCCTGACTCCTGCCGTGACTAACTGCCGTTGAAATAACTGCGGCGTCTGTATGCTTAGCTGCCGTGATGCTTTGCTGCAGGGATGCGCGTTTATAATTATTGTTTACGAAACATTGTGATCAGAAGTGCTAAATGGGTGTGGTTGGGGCGTGACTAGTTGTGAAATGGGTGTGGTCAGAGGTGTGGCTAAAATTTGCTGCGGCGCTAACTTTGTCCCTCTTTCCCTTCCTCAAAATTTGGGAGGTATGGTAACAGCAGAATAGGGACTGCAGCTCTAGATTCAACTGGAGTAGAAGATATGATGCAGGTGACTGTAGAGCAGAGGAGCAGTGTGGGGAGAGCGGAGGAGCCATGTGAGGAGAACGGAGGAGCAGTGTGGAGAGGAGGTGTGCTGTGGGGAGAGCGGAAGAGTGGAGAGAGTGGAGGAGTGCTGTAGGGAGAGTGGAGGAGCGCTGTGGGAAAAGCAGAGGAGTGGTGTGGGGAGAGCGGAGGAGCGGTGTGGGAAAAGCAGAGGAGTGGTGTGGGGAGAGCGGAAGAATGGAGGAGTGCTGTAGGGAGAGCAAAAGAGCGCTGTGGGGAGAGTGGAGGAGCGGTGTGGGAAGAGCAGAGGAGCGCTGTGGGGAGAGCAGAGGAGTGGAGGAGTGTTGTGGGCAGAGCAGAGGAGCGCTGTGGGAGAGCAAAGGAGCGATATGGGGAGAGCGAAGGAGTGGTGTGGGAAGAGCGGAAGAGCACTGTGGGAAGAGCAGTGGAGCCGTGTGGGGAAGCAGAGGAGCGGTGTGGGGAGAGCAAAGGAGCGGTGTGGAGAGAGCAGAGATGCAATGTGGGGTGAGCAGAGGAGTGCTGTGGGGAGAGTAGAGCAGCGTTGTGGGAAAATCAGAGTAGCGGTGTGGGGAGAGCAGAAGAGCGATGTGGGGAGAGCAAAGGAGCGGTGTGGGATGAGGGAAGGAGTGGTGTGGGCAGAGCGGAGAAGCACTGTGGGAAGAGCAGAGGAGCGGTGTGGGGAAGTAGAGGAGCGGTGTAGGGAGAGCAGAGGAGTGCTGTGGGGAGAGCAGAGGAGCGCTGTGGGGAGAGCAGAGGAGCGCTGTGGGGAGAGCAAAGGAGCGGTGTGGGGAAGCAGAGGAGTGGTATAGGGAGAGCAGAGGAGTGCTGTGGGGAGAGCAGAGGAGCGCTGTGGGGAGAGCAGAGGAGCGCTGTGGGGAGAACAAAGGAGCGGTGTGGGAAGAGCGAAGGAGTGGTGTGGGCAGAGCGGAAGAGCACTGGGAAAAGCAGAGTAGCGGTGTGGGGAGAGCGGAAGAACGCTGTGGGGAGAGTGGAGCAGCATTGTGGGAAAAGCAGAGTAGCGGTGTGGGGAGGGCGGAGGAGGGCTGTGGAGAGAGCGAAGGAGAGCTGTGGGGAGAATGGAGGAGCACTGTGGGGAGAGCAGAGGAGCGATGTGGGGAGAGTGGAAGAGCAGTGTGGGGAGAGTGCTGCTCCATTTGTGGATAAGGCAGACGTCATTTAGCGCAAGTAACCCAGGAATCATTAGGCCTTCATTTCATATTTCACCTCACCTGGATTTATCACACACAAACATTACTGATGGCTGGTAAATTCCTAAGAAGACACTGGCTGTTCATTATAGGGGTTGCGAGCAGCCCAGTCTCCGCACGTTCTCCCTCCATTTATTTTTTATTTCCTCTTCTGTTTCCTCTGGATGTTTGCAGGCAACACATAAGACGCTTCAGAACTTCAAAGTCTTCGGTCACTAGGTTCACTGGTGAGAAATCTGGGAACTTGACATCCCAAAAAAGAAAGCAGTAACCATCCTCCTGTGAGGTCATCATCGTCCCACCATGCAGTCATTATCATACCTCTGTGCAATCATCATCACCCTCGCGAGGTCATCATCGTCCCACCATGCAGTCATTATCATACCTCTGTGCAGTCATCATCACCCTCGTGAGGTCAACATCGTCCCACCATGCAGTCATTATCATAACTCTGCGCAGTCATCATCACCCCCACGAGGTCATCATCGTCCCACCATGCAGTCATTATCATAACTCTGCGCAGTCATCATCACCCCCCGGCGAGGTCATCATCATCCCACCATGCAGTCATTATCATAACTCCGCACATTCATCATCACCCCCAGCGAGGTCATCATCATCCCACCATGCAATCATTATCATACCTCCGTGCAGTCATCATCACCCCCAGCGAGGTCATCATCATCCTACCATGCAGTCATTATCATAACTCCGCACATTCATCATAACCCCCAGTGAGGTCATCATCATCCCACCATGCAGTTATTATCACCCCCGTGAGATCATCATCATCCATCCATAAACAAAGCGCTGCTCAGAAATTCTCGTACAGTACCACAGCTGTCCATGGTCAAGAGTTGTGGCCATCCTGAAGGCCAGTAGTGCCCCATTCAGACCTCCAGACTGGGGCTTCGCTCTCTGCTAACGGCACATTGAGAGGCCACTACTGCCTGATAATGATTGTGGCCTTGGTGGGTTTTATGTGGCAGATCACACATGGGATCAAGCATCCGTAGAATATGATATGGGCAGAATGTCTGTGATTTGAATGTTTTCGTGCGAGGATGAAGACAATTACTGCTCGGGGACTTGAGCTGTCGCGTGGCCTTAGAGAAGTCATTTGTGCTTCCGTTGCTGCCGATCTAATGTCATCCTTGTGGACAATGAGCAGAGTCATATCCCAGGGCAGCACAAAGACGTAATGCGCAGACAGGCTGGAGACACAGCGGAGGAACGTACGGACGTACGGACCGCTACATTCTGCTCCAATTAGATGGAGACTCTGCTCAATAATAGGCGAGAAATGGAGCAATCAATTACCCGGAAGGAAGGATCAATGCCGGACACGGATCATTTCATGCAATGGTTAATACATCAGATGATGAAAGATTCTCATATAAACCTAAAAATACCCGCACCAGACCCATGAATAGAACCTAGATCCACAGGGTCATCAAAGAGAGGGTCATAGACCAGGGGTCTATGCATAAAAAATAGGTACAGCAGAAATATATACCAATCAAGCTTTATTAAAGTATCAAATATACGAAACAAGTAATTATTAGAAGTAATGTAGTTGAGACAAAACGGGTATTGGAGAGGAGCAGTTAAAAAATGGCATGTAATAGATGGTAAAAATACAATGCTAAAAGATAACATGAAAGAAATTAGAGCGTCCTACTCTGACTGCAGACCCATAGATATAAGATAGTGCTCTGGGGTAATACTCCCAAATATGCACAGGATATAAGAAATGGGTATACCCCTATCGTAGTCTCCTAGACATGGTAGTTATCAGAACAAAGGCAGCGACGTTACAGATACAGTAGATAAACAGAGTAATACGCTGTTACCTTGAGACATGATTGCGAAATGAGGCAGGGGGCTGCGGGCAGAGAGGGAAGAACCTCGATGCGCGTTTCACCTGGATGGCTTCGACGAAGCCATCCAGGTGAAACGCGCGTCGAGGTTCTTCCCTCTCTGCCCGCAGCCCCCTGCCTCATTTCGCAATCATGTCTCAAGGTAACAGCGTATTACTCTCAGTTTATCTACTGTATCTGTAACGTCGCTGCCTTTGTTCTGATAACTACCATGTCTAGGAGACTACGATAGGGGTATACCCATTTCTTATATCCTGTGTTGTGAATTCTGCTCTTGGGTTCACTCCAGTGGTTGTTGGTGGGAATGCAGTTGTCTCTGACTCACAGTCCTACATAACATATAACATAACATAACATAATTAGTAAGGCCGAAAAAAGACATTTGTCCATCCAGTTCAGCCTATATTCCATCATAATAAATCCCCAGATCTACGTCCTTCTACAGAACCTAATAATTGTATGATACAATATTGTTCTGCTCCAGGAAGACATCCAGGCCTCTCTTGAACCCCTCGACTGAGTTCGCCATAACCACCTCCTCAGGCAAGCAATTCCAGATTCTCACTGCCCTAACAGTAAAGAATCCTCTTCTATGTTGGTGGAAAAATACTTCTCTCGTCCAGACGCAAAGAATGCCCCCTTGTGCCCGTCACCTTCCTTGGTATAAACAGATCCTCAGCGAGATATTTGTATTGTCCCCTTATATACTTATACATGGTTATTAGATCGCCCCTCAGTCCTGGCCAGGTGTATCGGATAATTACAATTCTGACTGGGATATTTAGGTGTGCAGGATCCTTTAGCCCTTGCCAGTTGTCAATGTTTCTTTGGAAGTGTTGGATCTCTGCCTGGCCTCTCCTGCTTATCTGCCAGTTCAGCAAAGATAAGTGTCTGTTTCTTTTCCTGTGGCACACATGCAGTGTGCTTATTTTCAGTACTGTTCGTTTGTTTTTCTTTTGTCCAGATTAGACTGTGTCCGTGTTTTCTCAGTCTGGTTGGTTTCACTGGAGTTGCAGATATACGCTCCTACATCTTTAGTTAGATGTAGGAAGTTTTTTGTATATTCTGCTGTGGATTTTTTGAAGGGTTTTAATACTGACCGCACAGACCTCTGTCCTATTCTGTCCTATCTAGCTAGAGTGGCCTCCTGTGCTAAATCCTGTTTTTTCCTCTCCGGCTCACCGCCAATATTTGTGGGGGGCTGTCTATCCTTTGGGGATTTTCTCAGAGGCAAGATAGTATTCCGATTTCCATCTTTAGGGGTATTTAGTCCTCCGGCTGTGATGAGGTGTCTAGGTGTGTTAGGTACACTCCACGGCTACTTCTAGTTGCGGTGTTAAGTTCAGGGTTGCGGTCAGTATAGTGGCCACTTTCTCCAGTGAAAGTTCTCATGCAGCTCCAAGGTCACCGGATCATAACAATCCTGTGCATATTTGGGAGTATTACCCCAGAGCACTATCTTATATCTATGGGTCTGCAGTCAGAGTAGGACGCTCTAATTTCTTTCATGTTATCTTTTTGCATTGTATTTTTACCATCTATTACATGCCATTTTTTAACTGCTCCTCTCCAATACCCGTTTTGTCTCAATTACATTACTTCTAATAATTACTTGTTTCGTATATTTGATACTTTAATAAAGCTTGATTGGTATATATTTCTGCTGTACCTCTATTTTTTATGCATAGACCTCTGGTCTATGACCCTCTCCTTGATGACCCTGTGGATCTAGGTTCTATTCATGGGTCTGGTGCGGGTATTTTTAGGTTTATATGTTCAGGCCTAGAGGTATGCCCCCTGTTGGCCGAGAGGGCACCATTGTTTAGGTTTTTTTTGATGAAAGATTCTCAGTCTGGACGGTGGATGATGGGAGTGATTCTCTGATTTCAGTAAATGCTCAGGAATTAATGTGCCAGAATGACGACTCTGTGTCCACAGGTGAGACTGATGATTAATTACCTCGCTAATGATAATCGTTAGCTCTATGGTCGATGGAATGCCACTTACAGCGCTCTGTCTGGATACTTCCATAAAGGAGCAGACTCAGGACCAGACGGCGTCCGCCTCCAGAGCTCAGCACAAAGCAGCAGCCATTGTGGAGCGTCTCCCAGGCTAAAGACGATTGGCGGCACATCGAGACCGGCGCACGGCTGTGTACACAGATTCAGCTCCAAGAGCCTTTCAAGTCGGTGGCTGTAATAATCTCATTCTCAGATTTGTGCGGAAATAATTCACAGCCAGAAAATCCGACTGCCCCCAACACAGGAGACGATCCCAGGAGAAAATCCCCCTATACTGGGATCCATGCCGGGAAAAGGATGAAGGCTACAGAAGCCTCGTTACATTATGGCTTGCTCTGGACATTATTATGGTTATTGATTTCTACCATTATCTGCTTTTTGCCAATTTATGTTTTCGGTGCATATTATGTCTACAAGGAGCCTTATCATATGGGTCGCCCTGGCGTGCATAGGGGTGTTAGCATCATATTTTTAATATGTCTTTAATCATGTTTGTGCTTTTGTGACAATAAAGTCATTTTATGATACATTTCATTACAGGTGTGCACAGTTCATATACATCTTGTCCCGCAAAAAACGAGCCGCCATACAGCATCATCAGCGAAAAAAAAAAAGTTATAGCCCTCAGAATAAAGCGATGCAAAAATAATTATTTTTTATACAAATTACTTTTTATTGTATAAAAGCGCCAAAACATAAAAAAATGATATAAATGAGGTATCGCTGTAATTGTACTGACGCGAAGAATAAAACTACTTTATCAATTTTACCAAGCGCAGAACGGTATAAACGCCCCCCCCCCCCAAAAAAAAAAGAAATTCATGAACTGCTTGTTTTTGTTCATTCCTCCTAACAAAAATCGGAATAAAAAGCGTTCAAAAATGTCATGTACCCAAAAATGGTACCAATAAAAAGGTCAACTCGTCTTGCAAAAAACAAGACCTCACATGACTCTGTGGACCAAAGTATGGAAAAATTATAGCTCTTAAAATGTAGTGACGCAAAACTATTTTTTTGCAATAAAAAGCGTTTTTTGGCGTATGACAGTTGCCAAACATAAAAATCCGCTATAAATAGTAAATCAAACCCCCTTCATCATCGCCTTAGGAAAAAATAATAAAATTAAAAAACATAGTAACATAGTAACATAGTTAGTAAGGCCGAAAAAAAGACATTTGTCCATCCAGTTCAGCCTATATTCCATCATAATATAATAATAAAAAAAGGATTTATTTCCATTTTCCGGTTAGTGTTGGGGCTAAAGTTAGGGTTAGGGTTGGGGCTAGAGTTGGGGTTAGAGTTTCGATTACATTTACAGTTGGGTTAGGGGTGTGTCAGGGATAGGGGTGTGGTTAGGGATGTGATTAGGGTTAGGAGTGTGTTGGGTTAGGGATGTGTTGGGGTTGGGATTAGGGGTGTGTTGGGGTTAGGGGTGTGGTTAAGGTTGAGATTAGGGTTAGGGGTGTGTTGGGGTTAGATTTGGAGTTAGAATTGGGGGGTTTCCTGTTGTGGATTCTGTTTTTGGGCTCCCTCTGGTGGTTACAGATGGTACTGGGTGACTTGTGTTTTCTGCGGTCTCTGGTGTCCACCTGTTCTATCAGGATATGGGAGTTTCCTATTTAACCTGGCTTTCTTGTCATTTCCTCGCCGGCGATCAATGTAATCAGTGTGTCTTGTTACCTCTGCTTCCCGCTTCTGTAATCTTCAGGACAAGCTAAGTTTTTGATTTTCCTGTTCCACGTTTTGCTTAATTTTTGTCTTAGTCCAGCTTGCAGATATGTGATTCCTTTTTGCTGGTTGCTCTAGTGGGCTGATATTACTCCTCATGTTCCATGAGTTGGCACATGAGTTCAAGTAATTTCAGGATGGTTTATTTGTAGGGTTTTTCGCTGACCGCGCAGTTCACTTTTGTATCCTCTGCTGTCATGATCCCAATGGCAGGGGATCACAAAAAGGACAAGCACAGATACAAACAAGCTCTAGGGCGATGGAACCTGAGCTGACCGCGACCCTGAACCTAACACACAAATAAAAGTAGCCGGGGAACGTGCCTACGATGATCCTAGACGTCTCGCTCCAGACGAAAATCTAACTTCCCCTATCAGAAGAAACACAGACCTCTCTTGCCTCCAGAGAAATACCCCACAGCAAATAGCAGCCCCCCACATATAATGACGGTGAAATGAGAGGAAAGCACATACGTAGTATGAAAACAGTTTCAGCAAAATGAGGCCCGCTAAAGCTAGATAGCAGAGGATACAAAAGTGAACTGCGCGGTCAGCGAAAAACCCTTCAAAAAACCATCCTGAAATTACTTGAACTCATGTGCCAACTCATGGTACATGAAAAGCAATTTCAGCCCACTAGAGCAACCAGCAGCAGAGAATCACATATCTGCAGGCTGGACTAAAAACCAAATAAAGCAAAACACAAAACAGGAAAATCCAAACTTAGCTTGTCCAGAAGGTTCTAGGAGCAGGGAGCAGAGGTAACAAGACACACTGGATACATTGATAACCGGCGAGGAAATGCCAGCAAAGCCAGGTTAAATAGGAAACTCCAATATGCTGATGGAACAGGTGGAACCCAGAAACCCAGGAAAGACAAGTCACCCAGTACCATCAGTAACCACCAGAGGGAGCCCAAAAACAGAACTCACAACAGTACCCCCCCCTTGAGGAGGGGTCACCGAACCCTCACGAGAACCACCAGGGCGACCAGGATGAGCCCTATGAAAAGCGCGAACCAAATCATCAGCATGAACATCCGAGGCAACCACCCAAGAATTATCCTCCTGACCATAACCCTTCCACTTGACCAAATACTGGAGTTTCCGTCTGGAAACACGAGAATCCAAGATCTTCTCCACAACATACTCCAATTCTCCCTCCACCAACACTGGAGCAGGAGGCTCAAGAGAAGGAACAACAGGTACCTCATACGTCCGCAACAACGACCGATGAAACACATTATGAATAGCAAACGATGCCGGGAGATGCAAACGAAACGACACAGGGTTAAGAATTTCCAAGATCCTATAGGGACCGATGAACCGAGGCTTGAACTTAGGAGAAGAGACCTTCATAGGAACAAAACGAGAAGACAACCACACCAAGTCACCAACAAGAAGACGAGGACCCACGCGGCGACGGCGATTAGCAAACTGCTGAGCCTTCTCCTGGGACAACTTCAAATTGTCCACCACATGACTCCAAATCCGATGCAACCTATCCACCACCATGTCCACTCCAGGACAATCAGAAGGTTCCACCTGACCAGAGGAAAAACGAGGATGAAACCCCGAATTACAAAAGAAAGGAGAAACCAAGGTAGCAGAACTAGCCCGATTATTAAGCGCAAACTCGGCCAGCGGCAAAAAGGTAACCCAGTCATCCTGATCAGCAGAAACAAAACACCTTAAATAAGTTTCCAAGGTCTGATTAGTTCGTTCAGTCTGGCCATTCGTCTGAGGATGGAATGCAGACGAAAAGGACAAATCAATGCCCATCTTAGCACAGAAAGTCCGCCAAAATCTAGACACAAACTGGGATCCCCTGTCAGAAACGATGTTCTCAGGAATCCCATGCAAACGAACCACATTCTGAAAAAACAGAGGGACCAACTCAGAGGAGGAAGGCAACTTAGGCAAGGGTACCAGATGAACCATTTTAGAAAAGCGATCACACACAACCCAGATGACGGACATTTTTTGAGAGACAGGGAGATCCGAAATAAAGTCCATGGAAATGTGCGTCCAAGGCCTCTTCGGGATAGGCAAAGGTGACAACAATCCACTGGCCCGAGAACAGCAAGGCTTAGCCCGAGCACAAACCTCACAAGACTGCACAAAAGAACGCACATCCCTCGACAAGGAAGGCCACCAAAAAGACCTGGCCACCAAGTCTCTAGTACCAAATATTCCAGGATGACCTGCCAACGCAGAAGAATGGACCTCGGAGATGACTCTACTGGTCCAACTATCCGGAACAAACAGTCTCTCAGGCGGACAACGATCAGGTTTACCCGCCTGAAACTCCTGCAAAGCACGTCGCAAGTCTGGGGAGACAGCAGACAAAATCACCCCATCCCTAAGGATACCAGAGGGCTCAGAATTTCCAAGGGAGTCAGGCACAAAACTCCTAGAAAGAGCATCCGCCTTCACATTCTTTGAACCTGGCAGGTATGAAACCACAAAATTGAAACGAGAGAAAAACAGTGACCAACGAGCCTGTCTAGGATTCAGACGCCTGGCAGACTCAAGGTAAATCAAATTTTTGTGATCAGTCAAGACCACCACACGATGTCTAGCACCCTCTAGCCAATGACGCCACTCCTCAAATGCCCACTTCATGGCCAAAAGTTCCCGATTACCAACATCATAATTCCGCTCAGCCGGCGAAAACTTTCTAGAAAAAAACGCGCATGGCTTCATCACTGAGCCATCGGAGCTTCTCTGTGACAAAACCGCCCCCGCTCCAATCTCGGAAGCATCAACCTCAACCTGAAAAGGGAGCGAAACATCTGGCTGACGCAACACAGGAGCAGAAGAAAACCGGCGCTTAAGTTCCTGAAAGGCCTCCACAGCCGCAGGAGACCAATTAGCAACATCAGCACCCTTCTTAGTCAAATCCGTCAAAGGCTTAACAACACTAGAAAAATTAGTTATAAAACGACGATAGAAATTAGCAAAGCCCAAGAACTTCTGTAGACTCTTAAGAGATGTAGGCTGCGTCCAGTCACAAATAGCCTGAACCTTGACGGGATCCATCTCAATAGTAGAAGGGGAAAAAATATACCCCAAAAAAGAAATCTTCTGGACTCCAAAGAGACACTTTGAGCCTTTTACAAACAAGGAATTGGCCCGCAGGACCTGAAACACCTTCCTGACCTGCTGAACATGAGACTCCCAGTCATCAGAAAAAAACAAAATATCATCCAAATACACAATCATAAATTTATCCAGATATTCACGGAAAATATCGTGCATAAAGGACTGGAAGACTGAAGGAGCATTAGAAAGTCCAAAAGGCATTACCAAATACTCAAAATGGCCCTCAGGCGTATTAAATGCGGTTTTCCACTCATCACCTTGCTTTATTCGTATAAGATTATACGCACCCCGAAGATCAATCTTAGTGAACCATTTAGCCCCCTTAATGCGAGCAAACAAATCAGTCAACAATGGCAAAGGATACTGATATTTTACGGTAATCTTATTCAAAAGACGATAATCTATACAAGGCCTCAAGGAACCATCTTTCTTGGCCACGAAAAAAAAACCTGCTCCCAAAGGGGACAAAGATGGACGGATATGTCCCTTTTCCAAGGACTCCTTAACATAATCCCGCATAGCAGTATGCTCTGGCACTGACAGATTGAACAAACGACCTTTAGGAAATTTACTGCCCGGAATTAAATTTATAGCACAATCGCAATCCCTGTTATGAGGAAGCGAACTGAGCTTAGGCTCCTCAAAAACATCCCGATAGTCAGACAAAAACACAGGAATCTCAGAAGGAGTAGATGAAGCGATAGAAATCGGAGGTGCATCATCATGAACCCCCTGACAACCCCAGCTTAACACAGACACTGATTTCCAGTCAAGGACTGGATTATGAGTTTGTAACCATGGCAGACCAAGTACTAGAACATCATGCAAATTATACAGTACCAGGAAGCGAATCACCTCCTGATGAACGGGAGTGATACGCATGGTCACTTGTGTCCAGTACTGAGGTTTATTCATAGCCAAAGGTGTAGAGTCAATTCCCTTCAAAGGAATAGGGACTTCCAGAGGCTCCAGACTAAACCCACAGCGATTGGCAAATGACCAATCCATAAGACTCAGGGCAGCGCCTGAATCCACATAGGCATCGACGGAAATGGATGATAATGAACAAATCAGAGTCACAGACAGAATGAACTTAGACTGTAAAGTACTAATGGCAACAGACTTATCAACCTTTTTTGTGCGTCTAGAGCATGCTGATATAACATGAGCTGAATCACCACAATAAAAGCACAACCTTTTTTTCCGCCTATAATTTTGCCGTTCACTTCTGGACTGAATTCTATCACATTGCATTATCTCAGGTGACGGTTCAGAAGACACCGCCAAATGATGCACAGGTTTGCGCTCCCGTAAACGCCGATCAATCTGAACAGCCATAGTCATAGACTCATTCAGACCAGCAGGCGCAGGGAACCCCACCATAACATCTTTAATGGCCTCAGAAAGGCCATCTCTAAACTTTGCAGCCAGAGCGCACTCATTCCACTGAGTAAGTACCGACCACTTCCGAAATTTTTGACAATAAATTTCTGCTTCATCTTGCCCCTGAGAGAGGGCCAACAAAGCTTTTTCAGCCTGAATCTCTTGGTTAGGTTCCTCATAGAGCAAACCCAATGCCAGAAAAAACGCATCTGCATTAAGCAACGCAGGGTCCCCTGGTGCCAATGCAAATGCCCAATCCTGAGGGTCACCCCGCAGGAAAGATATAATTATCTTGACTTGCTGAGCAGGGTCTCCAGAGGAGCGAGATTTCAAAGAAAGAAACAACTTGCAATTGTTCCTAAAATTCAGAAAACGAGATCTATCTCCAGAAAAAAACTCTGGGACAGGAATTCTAGGTTCAGACATAGGAGCATGTACAACAAAATCCTGTATATTTTGAACCTTAGTGGCAAGATTATTCAGGCTGGAAGCCAAACTCTGGACGTCCATAATAAACAGCTGAGATCAGAGCCATTCAAAGATTAAGAGGAGGAGGAAGTAGCCAGGCTGCAATAAGGCTAGGCAGCAAACTCTGAGGGGAAAAAAAAAAAAAAAACTTCCTCAGACTACTTATCCTCCTACTTCAGCCAATACAATTAACACTTTGTGGGCCGGTTATACTGTCATGATCCCAATGGCAGGGGATCACAAAAAGGACAAGCACAGATACAAACAAGCTCTAGGGCGATGGAACCTGAGCTGACCGCGACCCTGAACCTAACACACAAATAAAAGTAGCCGGGGAACGTGCCTACGATGATCCTAGACGTCTCGCTCCAGCCGAAAATCTAACTTCCCCTATCAGAAGAAACACAGACCTCTCTTGCCTCCAGAGAAATACCCCACAGCAAATAGCAGCCCCCCACATATAATGACGGTGAAATGAGAGGAAAGCACATACGTAGTATGAAAACAGTTTCAGCAAAATGAGGCCCGCTAAAGCTAGATAGCAGAGGATACAAAAGTGAACTGCGCGGTCAGCGAAAAACCCTTCAAAAAACCATCCTGAAATTACTTGAACTCATGTGCCAACTCATGGTACATGAAAAGTAATTTCAGCCCACTAGAGCAACCAGCAGCAGAGAATCACATATCTGCAGGCTGGACTAAAAACCAAATAAAGCAAAACACAAAACAGGAAAATCCAAACTTAGCTTGTCCAGAAGGTTCTAGGAGCAGGGAGCAGAGGTAACAAGACACACTGGATACATTGATAACCGGCGAGGAAATGCCAGCAAAGCCAGGTTAAATAGGAAACTCCCATATGCTGATGGAACAGGTGGAACCCAGAAACCCAGGAAAGACAAGTCACCCAGTACCATCAGTAACCACCAGAGGGAGCCCAAAAACAGAACTCACAACACTCTGCTATCTAGCTTTAGCGGGCCTCATTTTGCTGAATCTGTTTTCATAACTACGTATGTGCTTTCCTCTCATTTCACCGTCATTACATGTGGGGGGCTGCTATTTCTGTGGGGTGTTTCTCTGGAGGCAAGAGAGGTCTGTGTTTCTTCTAATAGGGGAAGTTAGTCCTTCGGCTGGCGCGAGACGTCTAGGAATCATCGTAGGCACGTTCCCCGGCTACAGCTAGTTGTGTGTTTAGGTTCAGGATCGCGGTCAGCTCAGTTTCCATCACCCTAGAGCTTGTTTTGTTTTTTTGTGCTTGTCCTTTTGTGATCCCCTGCCATTGGGATCATGACAGTATAGCCGGCCAAAAAGTGGTAATCGTATTGGCTGAAGTAGGAGGAAAAGTAGTCTGAGGAAGTTTTTTTTTTTTTTTCCCCCTCAGAATTTGCTGCCTAGCCTTAATTGCAGCCTGGCTGCGTCTTACCTCCTCTTAATCCTTGAATGGCTCTGACCTCAGCTGTTTATCATGGACGTCCAGAGTTTGGCTTCCAGCCTGAATAATCTTGCTGCTAAGGTTCAAAATATACAAGATTTTGTTGTACATGCTCCTATATCTGAACCTAGAATTCCTATCCCAGAGTTTTTTTCTGGAGATAGATCTAGTTTTCTGAATTTTAGGAACAATTGCAAGTTGTTTCTTTCTTTGAAATCTCGCTCCTCTGGAGACCCTGCTCAGCAAGTCAAAATTGTTATATCTTTCCTGCAGGGTGACCCTCAGAATTGGGCATTTGCATTGGCACCAGGGGATCCTGCGTTGCTCAATGTGGATGCGTTTTTTCTGGCATTGGCTTTGCTCTATGAGGAACCTAACCTAGAGATTCAGGCTGAAAAAGCTTTATTGGCTCTCTCTCAGGGGCAAGATGAAGCAGAAATATATTGTCAGAAATTTCGGAAATGGTCGGTGCTTACTCAGTGGAATGAGTGCGCCCTGGCTGCAAGATTCAGAGATGGCCTTTCTGAGGCCATTAAAGATGTCATGGTGGGGTTCCCTGCGCCTACAGGTCTGAATGAGTCTATGACTATGGCTATTCAGATTGATCGGCGTTTACGGGAGCGCAAACCTGTGCACCATTTGGCGGTGTCTTCTGAACAGGCACCTGAGACAATGCAATGTGATAGAATTCAGTCCAGAAGTGAACGGCAAAACTATAGGCGGAAAAATGGGTTGTGTTTTTATTGTGGTGATTCAGCTCATGTTATATCAGCATGCTCTAAACGCACAAAAAAGGTTGATAAGTCTGTTGCCATTAGTACTTTACAGTCTAAGTTCATTCTGTCTGTGACTCTGATTTGTTCATTATCAGCCATTTCCGTCGATGCCTATGTGGATTCAGGCGCTGCCCTGAGTCTTATGGATTGGTCATTTGCCATCCGCTGTGGGTTTAGTCTGGAGCCTCTGGAAGTCCCTATTCCTTTGAAAGGAATTGACTCTACACCTTTGGCTATGAACAAACCTCAGTACTGGACACAAGTGACCATGCGTATGACTCCCGTTCATCAGGAGGTGATTCGCTTCCTGGTACTGTATAATTTACATGATGTCTTAGTGCTTGGTCTGCCATGGTTACAAACTCATAACCCAGTCTTGGACTGGAAAACGATGTCTGTGTTAAGCTGGGGATGTCAGGGGGTTCATGATGATGCACCTCCGATTTCTATCGCTTCATCTACTCCTTCTGAGGTTCCTGTATTTTTGTCTGATTATCGGGATGTTTTTGAGGAGCCTAAGCTCAATTTGCTTCCTCCTCACAGGGATTGCGATTGTGCTATAGATTTGATTCCTGGCAGTAAATTTCCTAAAGGACGTTTGTTCAATCTGTCAGTGCCAGAGCATACTGCTATGCGGGATTATGTTAAGGAGTCCTTGGAAAAGGGACATATCCGTCCATCTTCGTCCCCTTTGGGAGCAGGTTTTTTTTTCGTGGCCAAAAAAGATGGTTCCTTGAGGCCTTGTATAGATTACCGTCTTTTGAATAAGATTACAGTCAAATATCAGTATCCTTTGCCATTGTTGACTGATTTGTTCGCTCGCATTAAGGGGGCTAAATGGTTCACTAAGATTGATCTTCGGGGTGCGTATAATCTTGTGCGGATAAAGCAGGGTGATGAGTGGAAAACCGCATTTAATACGCCTGAGGGCCATTTTGAGTATTTAGTGATGCCTTTTGGACTTTCTAATGCTCCTTCTGTCTTCCAGTCCTTTATGCACGATATTTTCCGTGAATATCTGGATAAATTTATGATTGTGTATTTGGATGATGTTTTGTTTTTTTCTGATGACTGGGAGTCCCATGTTCAGCAGGTCAGGAAGGTGTTTCAGGTCCTGCGGGCCAATTCTTTGTTTGTAAAAGGTTCAAAGTGTCTCTTTGGAGTCCAGAAGATTTCTTTTTTGGGGTATATTTTTTCCCCTTCTACTATTGAGATGGATCCCGTCAAGGTTCAGGCTATTTGTGTCGGGACGCAGCCTACATCTCTTAAGAGTCTACAGAAGTTCTTGGGCTTTGCTAATTTTTATCGTCGTTTCATAACTAATTTTTCTAGTGTTGTTAAGCCTTTGACGGATTTGACTAAGAAGGGTGCTGATGTTGCTGATTGGTCTCCTGCGGCTGTGGAGGCCTTTCAGGAACTTAAGCGCCGGTTTTCTTCTGCTCCTGTGTTGCGTCAGCCAGATGTTTCGCTTCCTTTTCAGGTTGAGGTTGATGCTTCCGAGATTGGAGCGGGGGTGGTTTTGTCGCAGAGAAGCTCCGATTGCTCAGTGATGAAGCCATGTGCGTTCTTTTCTAGAAAGTTTTCGCCCACTGAGCGGAATTATGATGTTGGTAATCGGGAGCTTTTGGCCATGAAGTGGGCATTTGAGGAGTGGCGTCATTGGCTTGAGGGTGCTAGACATCGTGTGGTGGTCTTGACTGATCACAAAAATCTGATTTACCTTGAGTCTGCCAAGCGTCTGAATCCTAGACAGGTTCGTTGGTCACTGTTTTTCTCCCGTTTCGATTTTGTGGTTTCATACCTGCCAGGTTCAAAGAATGTGAAGGCGGATGCTCTTTCTAGGAGTTTTGTGCCTGACTCCCCTGGAAATTCTAAGCCCGCTGGTATCATTAGGGATGGGGTGATTTTGTCGGCTGTCTCCCCAGACTTGCGACGTGCTTTGCAGGAGTTTCAGGCGGATAAACCTGATCGTTGTCCGCCTGAAAGACTGTTTGTTCCGGATAATTGGACCAGTAGAGTCATCTCCGAGGTCCATTCTTCTGCGTTGGCAGGTCATCCTGGAATATTTGGTACTAGAGACTTGGTGGCCAGGTCTTTTTGGTGGCCTTCCTTGTCGAGGGATGTGCGTTCTTTTGTGCAGTCTTGTGAAGTTTGCGCTCGGGCTAAGCCTTGCTGTTCTCGGGCCAGTGGATTGTTGTCACCTTTGCCTATCCCGAAGAGGCCTTGGACGCACATTTCCATGGACTTTATTTCGGATCTCCCTGTCTCTCAAAAAATGTCCGTCATCTGGGTTGTGTGTGACCGCTTTTCTAAGATGGTTCATCTGGTACCCTTGCCTAAGTTACCTTCCTCCTCTGAGTTGGTCCCTCTGTTTTTTCAGAACGTGGTTCGTTTGCATGGGATTCCGGAGAACATCGTTTCTGACAGGGGATCCCAGTTTGTGTCTAGATTTTGGCGGACGTTCTGTGCTAAGATGGGCATTGATTTGTCCTTTTCGTCTGCATTCCATCCTCAGACGAATGGCCAGACGGAACGAACTAATCAGACCTTGGAAACTTATTTAAGGTGTTTTGTTTCTGCTGATCAAGATGACTGGGCTACCTTTTTGCCGCTTGCCGAATTTGCCCTTAATAATCGGGCTAGTTCTGCTACCTTGGTTTCTCCTTTCTTTTGTAATTCGGGGTTTCATCCTCGTTTTTCCTCTGGTCAGGTGGAGCCTTCTGATTGTCCTGGAGTGGACATGGTGGTGGATAGGTTGCATCAGATTTGGAGTCATGTGGTGGACAATTTGAAGTTGTCCCAGGAGAGGGCTCAGCAGTTTGCTAATCGCCGTCGCCGCGTGGGTCCTCGACTTCGTGTTGGGGACTTGGTGTGGTTGTCTTCTCGTTTTGTTCCTATGAAGGTCTCTTCTCCTAAGTTCAAGCCTCGGTTCATCGGTCCCTATAGGATCTTGGAAATTCTTAACCCTGTGTCGTTTCGTTTGGATCTCCCGGCATCGTTTGCTATTCATAATGTGTTCCATCGGTCGTTGTTGCGGAAGTATGAGGTACCTGTTGTTCCTTCGCTTGAACCTCCTGCTCCGGTGCTGGTGGAGGGAGAATTGGAGTATGTTGTGGAGAAGATCTTGGATTCTCGTGTTTCCAGATGGAAACTCCAATATTTGGTCAAGTGGAAGGGTTATGGTCAGGAGGATAATTCTTGGGTGGTTGCCTCTGATGTTCATGCTGCTGATTTGGTCCGTGCATTTCATAGGGCTCATCCTGGTCGCCCTGGTGGTTCTCGTGAGGGTTCGGTGACCCCTCCTCAAGGGGGGGGTACTGTTGTGGATTCTGTTTTTGGGCTCCCTCTGGTGGTTACAGATGGTACTGGGTGACTTGTGTTTTCTGCGGTCTCTGGTGTCCACCTGTTCTATCAGGATATGGGAGTTTCCTATTTAACCTGGCTTTCTTGTCATTTCCTCGCCGGCTATCAATGTAATCAGTGTGTCTTGTTACCTCTGCTTCCCGCTTCTGTAATCTTCAGGACAAGCTAAGTTTTTGATTTTCCTGTTCCACATTTTGCTTAATTTTTGTCTTAGTCCAGCTTGCAGATATGTGATTCCTTTTTGCTGGTTGCTCTAGTGGGCTGATATTACTCCTCATGTTCCATGAGTTGGCACATGAGTTCAAGTAATTTCAGGATGGTTTATTTGTAGGGTTTTTCGCTGACCGCGCAGTTCACTTTTGTATCCTCTGCTATCTAGCTTTAGCGGGCCTCATTTTGCTGAATCTGTTTTCATAACTACGTATGTGCTTTCCTCTCATTTCACCGTCATTACATGTGTGGGGCTGCTATTTCTGTGGGGTGTTTCTCTGGAGGCAAGAGAGGTCTGTGTTTCTTCTAATAGGGGAAGTTAGTCCTTCGGCTGGCGCGAGACGTCTAGGAATCATCGTAGGCACGTTCCCCGGCTACAGCTAGTCGTGTGTTTAGGTTCAGGATCGCGGTCAGCTCAGTTTCCATCACCCTAGAGCTTGTTTTGTTTTTTGTGCTTGTCCTTTTGTGATCCCCTGCCATTGGGATCATGACAGTTTCCACTGTTTTGGCACATCAGGGGCTCTGCAAATGCAACGTGACCCCCGCAGACCATTCCATCAAAGTCTGCATTTCAAAAATCACTACTTCCCTTCCGAGCCCCGACGTGTGCCCAAACAGTGGTTTACCCCCACATATGGGATATCAGAGTACTCAGGACAAATTGGACAACAACTTTTGTGCTCCAATTTCTCCTGTTACCCATGGGGAAAAACTGGGGGCTAAAAAATCTTTTTTGTGGAAAAAAAAAGATTTTTTATTTTCACGGCTCTGCGTTATAAACTTTAGTGAAATACTTGGTGGTTAAAAGTTCTCACAACACATCTAGATAAGTTCCTTTGGGAGTCTAGTTTCCAATATGGGGTCACTTGTGGGAGGTTTCTACTGTTTAGTTGCATCATAGGCTCTGCAAACGCAACGTGACGCCCGCAGACCATTCCATCAAAGTCTGCATTCCAAAACGCCACTTCCCTTCCGAGCCCCGACGTGCGCCCAAACTGTAGTTTTCTCCCACATATGGAGTATCTGCGTACTCAGGACAAATTGACAACAACTTTTGGGGTCCAATTTCTCCTGTTATCCTTGGGAAAATATAAAACTGGGGCCAAAACAAATTATTTTTGTGGAAAAAAAATATTTTTTTATTTTCACGACTCTGCGTTATAAACTTTATTGAAACACTTGAGGGTTCAAAGTTCTCACAACACATCTAGATAAGCTCCTTTGGGGGTCTAGTTTCCAATATGGGGTCACTTGTGGGGGGCTTCTACTGTTTAGGTACATCAGGGGGTTTTGCAAACGCAATGTGACGCCCACAAACCATTCTATCAAAGTCTGCATTCCAAACCAGCGCTCCTTCCCTTCTGAGCTCTGCCATGCACTTAAACGGTGATTCCCCCCACATATGGGGTATCAGCGTACTCAGGACAAATTGCACAACTTTTGGGGTCCAATTTCTCTGGATACTCTTGGGAAAATAAAAATTTGGGAGTGAAAAATCATTTTTGTGGAATAAAAAATGATGTTTTAATTTTCACGGCTCTATATTATAAACTTCAGTGAAATAATTGAGGGTTCAAAGTGCTCACCACACATCTAGATAAGTTCCTTAGGGGGTCTACTTTCTAAAATGGTGTCACTTGTGGGGAATTTCCACTATTTAGGCACCTCAGGGGCTCTCCAAACGTGACATGGCGTCCGATCTCAATTCCAGCAAATTTTGCATTGAAAAGTCAAACGGCGCTCCTTCCCTTCCGAGCACTGTCATGTGCCCAAACAGTAGTTTACCCCCACATATGGGGTATTGGCGTACTCAAGACAAATTGTACAACAACTTTTGGGGTCCAATTTCTCCTATTACCCTTGGTAAAATAAAACAAATTGGATCTGAAGTAATTTTTTTGTGAAAAGTTAAATGTTAATTTTTTTTAAAAACATTCCAAAAATTCCTGTGAAGCACCTGAAGGGTTAATAAACTTCTTAAATGTGGTTTTGAGCACCTTGAGGGGTGTAGTTTGTCGGATGGTGTAACTTCTTGGTATTTTCTATCATATAGACCCCTCAAAATGACTTCAAATGTGAGGTGGTCCCTAAAAACATGGTGTTGTAAAAATGAGAAATCACTGGTCAACTTTTAACCCTTATAACTCCCTACCCCAAAAAATTTTGGTTCCAAAATTGTGCTGATGTAAAGTAGACATGTGGGAAATGTTACTTATTAAGTATTTTGTGTGACATATCTCTGTGATTTAAGGGCATGAAAATTCAAATGTGTCAAATTGCAAAATTTTCTAAATTTTCGCCAAATTTCCATTTTTTTCACAAATAAACGCAGGTAATATCAAAGAAATTTTACCACTATCATGAAGTACAATATGTAATGAGAAAACAATGTCAGAATTAATGGGATCCATGGTAGCTCCAGAGTTATAACCTCAGAAAGGGACAGTGGTCAGAATTGTAAAAATTGGCCCGGTCATTAACATGCAAACCACCCTTGGGGGGTAAGGGATTAATTCATGTTGAGTAAAGCGTTCTGGCTGCTCAGCTGCTCCATCAGGTACATACTCATCTCATCTTGACTTGAGGTCTCCATGTCTTTGTCAGTAGCTTCAGCTCTATAGTCTTCATATTCTACTTCATTTTCACCCCGTCCAGACAATGGTGGTACAGGAACTGGCAAGGTATCATCATGTGTGTGGTGAAATATGTGTATATATATATAAATATATATATATATATAAAAAAAATATATATATATATATATATGTGTGTGCAGTGGACTATGTGTAGATTTATTTTGTTACTGGCAAATGTAACATCTGTCCTGAAAGCTACAAGTCGCACCCAGGTGTTAATGTGTACTTCCCTGGGACAAGTAGACTCTGTCTCCAAATCTCACCAGGAGGTCTAGCTAGGGCCAAGAAGAAAGGGAACATTTGACACCTCCTAGCTCTGTCAATCTTTTCCAACTTGTTTTCCACTCATGATGTGTCCTCTTCCCCCAATGTGTCCTCAGCCAATGTTTCTGACCCAATCCTCCAACTGACTGCCACTTCCACTTCCCCTACAACAACTTCCCCAACCACTCCTAACCTACCATGACAGCCTGACACACCCATGTAACTCACGCAGACCCCGAAAGTAAATCACATTATTTACCTTTTTTATTTAAAATTTCAAATAGTTTTTATTTTTGTTAATAAAAATTATTTTGTTTCACAATAAATGTCTCACTGTGTTTTCTTTATTTAAACATACAGGTCCTTCTCAAAAAATTAGCATATAGTGTTAAATGTCATTATTTACCATAATGTAATGATTACAATTAAACTTTCATATATTATAGATTCATTATCCACCAACTGAAATTTGTCAGGTCTTTTATTGTTTTAATACTGATGATTTTGGCATACAACTCCTGATAACCCAAAAAACCTGTCTCAATAAATTAGCATATCAAGAAAAGGTTCTCTAAACGACCTATTACCCTAATCTTCTGAATCAACTAATTAACTCTAAACACATGCAAAAGATACCTGAGGCTTTTATAAACTCCCTGCCTGGTTCATTACTCAAAACCCCCATCATGGGTAAGACTAGCGACCTGACAGATGTCAAGAAGGCCATCATTGACACCCTCAAGCAAGAGGGTAAGACCCAGAAAGAAATTTCTCAACAAATAGGCTGTTCCCAGAGTGCTGTATCAAGGCACCTCAATGGTAAGTCTGTTGGAAGGAAACAATGTGGCAGAAAACGCTGTACAACGAGAAGAGGAGACCGGACCCTGAGGAAGATTGTGGAGAAGGACCGATTCCAGACCTTGGGGAACCTGAGGAAGCAGTGGACTGAGTCTGGTGTGGAAACATCCAGAGCCACCGTGCATAGGCGTGTGCAGGAAATGGGCTACAGGTGCCGCATTCCCCAGGTAAAGCCACTTTTGAACCATAAACAGCGGCAGAGGCGCCTGACCTGGGCTACAGAGAAGCAGCACTGGACTGTTGCTAAGTGGTCCCAAGTACTTTTTTCTGATGAAAGCAAATTTTGCATGTCATTCGGAAATCAAGGTGCCAGAGTCTGGAGGAAGACTGGGGAGAAGGAAATGCCAAAATGCCTGAAGTCCAGTGTCAAGTACCCACAGTCAGTGATGGTGTGGGGTGCCATGTCAGCTGCTGGTGTTGGTCCACTGTGTTTCATCAAGGGCAGGGTCAATGCTTTATGGTGATGAAGATTTCATTTTTCAGCACGACCTGGCACCTGCTCACAGTGCCAAAACCACTGGTAAATGGTTTAATGACCATGGTATTACTGTGCTCAATTGGCCTGCCAACTCTCCTGACCTGAACCCCATAGAGAATCTGTGGGATATTGTGAAGAGAAAGTTGAGAGACGCAAGACCCAACACTCTGGATGAGCTTAAGGCCGCTATTGAAGCATCCTGGGCCTCCATAACATCTCAGCAGTGTCACAGGCTGATTGCCTCCATGCCACGCCGCATTGAAGCAGTCATTTCTGCCAAAGGATTCCCGACCAAGTATTGAGTGCATAACTGAACATTATTATTTGATGGTTTTTTTGTTTGTTATTAAAAAACACTTTTATTTGATTGGATGGGTGAAATATGCTAATTTATTGAGACAGGTTTTTTGGGTTATCAGGAGTTGTATGCCAAAATCATCAGTATTAAAACAATAAAAGACCTGACAAATTTCAGTTGGTGGATAATGAATCTATAATATATGAAAGTTTAATTGTAATCATTACATTATGGTAAATAATGAAATTTAACACTATATGCTAATTTTTTGAGAAGGACCTGTATGTGTATTGTTGAGTGAAGTATTAACGGGTGTTACAGTTTGTGTATGTGCACACGTGGCAGATTTCCTGCAAAGCTGCAGCGTCTTTTTCTGCGCATAAAGGCTGCAGATCCATAAGTGATTTACAGAACAATGTAAATCTATAGCAAAGAAAAAAATGCTGTGCTAATGGTGTGGAAAAATCTGCACGGAAAACGCAGATTCAAAAAAGGACAATTTCAATTCTTTTTGCAGATCTGCTGCGTTTCTGCACTCATTCCAGAATAGAAATGTGCAGGGGTAAAAAAAAGGAAGAAATCCGCACAAAAATCTGCATCGTGTGCACATACCAAAGAAAGGCGCAGAATCTGACTTGCGTTTTCTGCCAAGAAATGCAGAATCTGCACAGAAAATTCCAGTCAAATCTACAACGTGTGCACATAGCCTTAATGTGTTTATTATTAAAGCTACAGTCAAGGTGTTAATATTACAGCCTGAAAACAGTACAGGTAAATAACATTACAGGTACATCTGACTTATATACTGCTTAAACCATTTCATCTTGCCATGCCACACGTCCAATATCAGAAACAAAGTAGGCAGCAAATGTATCCCTCATTTGGGCAACTTCCACTGTAGTCCTCAGAGGGTGAGTATGGTAATTCGGCAATGTGGTATTGACAGGTTCCTCAAGTTCGAAGTGGGGTTGCTCTTTTCACAGGATGTAATTATGCAGAACAACACACACTTTCACATCCTCATCAATTGTCTCTATTTTAAGATTGATTGATGTTCCCAAAATGCACCATTTAGCTGCCAGCAAACCAAAGTCATACTTCACAGTTCTTCGTGCCCTTGTCAGTCTGTAGTTGAAAATCCTTTTTGTGTGAATCAAGTCCCGACCCGAGTATGGTTTTATGAGGTTGTCACACATTTGAAATGCCTCATCCCCAACAACAAACGGCATTGGCGGTCCTTCAGTGTTCGGAAGAGGTTGCGGTGGTGGAAAATTTAAATTATTACCAAACGTTGTCCCATGTCAGAGTTTTTGAAAGTCTGTGAGTCATTTCCTCATCCAAATGAGCCAATATCAACGGTGACAAATCGACACTCAGCATCTGCAATCACCATGAGAACAATTGAAAAGTATTTTTTATAACTGAAGTACTTGGATCCACTTCCGGCAGGTTTCAGAATCCGAATGTGTTTGCCGTCCATAGCCCCCACACAGTTTGAAAAATTACAAATTTCCTTGAATTTTTCTGCATTTTTCAGCCAGAGTTCAGTTGTGAGTTGTGGGAGGAATTCTGCACGCAGAATGTCACACAATGCACGGCAGGTATCTCCAAGAATCCCAGAAAGGGTGGACGGTCTAATCCAAAATTGAAAATGTAGAGATGTTAAAGTCTCTCCGGTAGCCAATAATCTGTTGAAAATAGGAATAGCTCTATGTAGCTGTGTGTCCTGCCTGGTGATGGATCCTTTGACACGTAGCAGCAATTCTTGGAAGCTCTGTTCAGACATTCTTGTGTGCCCAAAAAACTTTTGTGGGTTTTCATGAAGCTCGGTGAACAATGAGTGGTAGGCTCCATGGCTCTCTCGGACTTCAACAATGGGGTGTTACCAATAGTGACGACGATGTCTTCTCCGTCTTTCTCTTTTCCTTTCTTCCTCACAAGCCACAGCAAAAGCCAATTTCAATGATAAATCCAGATTCATATTGAAGCTCTCCACGTTAAGATCCATCTTGCAGCAGGATACAGTATCAAAAGAAGAGGATTTCATCTGTGCCGTGTCTCTATATATAGAAATCCCATAAGCCACGCCCATTGGGAAATACCGTACGTATGCGCATGAACAATGCAAATGCATGCAAAAATGCATACAAATGCACACGCAGCATTTTGTGCCATCATGCGCAAGATTGTGCGGATAAAAAAAGCTGCATAAACATGCGTTTGCGCATGCAAATGATACGCTGCACACAGAAACGCTAATGTGAACCTAGCCTAAGTTGCGTAAGGTTGCGTACCAGTTCCCGCTGCACTCTGGGGCAGATCCTGTCTGCTGCACGATGATATGAACTCTAACTGCTGCACTATCCAGTCTGTCCTACTGGATTCAGCTGCTGCGCGTCCGTTGGTCTGTCCTAGAATGGCACCTGGCATTCATTGGGAGCCAAGCCTAACCTCACCATCAGAGGCTCTAGTGAACAGTTTGGTGCTAGTTTAGTCACGCCACTCCAGGCTCTTCACGGTGCGTGGCACAGTGGTTCCACAAACCACGTCTGTGACAGCGTTGCAGTAAATGGTGCTGCAGTCATTGGAGCTGCAGTAAATGGTGCTGCAGCCATTGGAGCTGCAGTAAATGGTGCTGCAGCCATTGTAGCTGCAATAAATGGTGCTGCAGTGATTGGAGCTGCAGTAAATGGTGCTGTAGTTTGCTGTCAGTGAGAGAAATCAGCCCACGTATCTGCTCCTGTTGACATATGAAGCAAATATTGAGTACAGTGAATCCTCGGCGCCCCTGGCTGACCACTGGTATGATGTAAGTTGTGTTGCGGTGTCTGTTCGCACCATGCAGGACCACTTCCTATAATTTATTGGTAGCAGATCATAGTAATCATGGATTGGCTGCAGCCACAGGTTGTAGGTGGCTGGCTGTTGTGTAGGAGCAGAGTTACTGCAGGATTAGGCACCGGGTAATTATTTCCCTTGCAGATCAACTGTCTCTGGCGGTGCTAGAGAGCCCCCATCACGATGAGACATCCCTGCATTATCTTCTATTATCACCACATTTGTAAACTCTTCAGACGATTGTGGTCCATTCAGAAGAAACCATGGGGGGCACGAATCCTGAGCGCTCTGAAGTCACATGACACGGCGGTTCAGGGTTTGTCATCACACACAGAGCTCAGTTGGAGTTCTTCAGAATTATCCAATCATTTCCCTAAGAGAAGCGTGACCCGCTGACACCGTAATCTCACCGTTCCATTCCTCTCTCAGCTGCGCTCATTCCTATTACTGATACAATGCAGCACAACAACCCTCAGACTGCGACATACGGGGCTCCGATGACACAAATTATGCCAGACACCGCGCTCTCCTGCCTGGCATCATATAGATTCAGACAAAACCTCCACACAGAGGATGTGACCTAGTCAGAAGCACGCCGATGGTACTGCCGTATGCTGTCCTAACAAAAAGTGGGGAGCTGACCTAGCATGAGAGGCACCCAAATACCAGGATGGTGCAGATAGGAAAAAATGGGGAGATGTCCGAGCACAAGAGTCGCCCAAATACCAAACGGTGCAGATAGGAAGAGATGAGGAGATGTCCGAGCACACGAGACACCCAAATACCAAACGGTGCAGATAGGAAGAGATGGGGAGATGTCCGAGCACACGAGACACCCAAATACCAAACGGTGCAGATAGGAAGAGATGGGGAGATGTCCGAGCACAAGAGGCACCCAAATACCAAACGGTGCAGATAGGAAGAGATGGGGAGATGTCCGAGCACAAGAGGCACCCAAATACCAAACGGTGCAGATAGGAAGAGATGGGGAGATGTCCGAGCACAAGAGGCACCCAAATACCAAACGGTGCAGATAGGAAGAGATGGGGAGATGTCCGACTACACGAGACACCCAAATACCAAACGGTGCAGATAGGAAGAGATGGGGAGATGTCCGAGCACACGAGACACCCAAATACCAAATGGTGCAGATAAGAAGAGATGGGGAGATGTCCAAGCACAAGATGATCGGACACCCATCGGCGCGCTGGGTCGGACTCCAGTCGGCATGCTGGGTCAGACGACATACGTGTCATGACTCTGGATGGGCTGGTTCTGGCTCCTTCCTGGTCAGGTCTGGGTTAAATTAGTCCGCCTCTCTTTGGTTCTGGGGCGGCTATTTAATGCTGGCAGTTCCTGGGTTCTGAGTTGGTTATACTTCCGTCTTGAGATAGTTGACCCAGGTTATGTGTCTGCAATCGTTGTGCCTCTGTGCGTATGTGCCTTGCTGTGTATGACCCGGTTTGCCTCCTGACTACTGCCTCTGTTTTCTGTTTGGTTCTTCTCTGTCTGTCCTGGCTTTCTGACCCCTTGGCTTGTCTCCGACTAATTTGCTGTTTTGCCCATTGATACCTCGCTCCCGTCTGGCTCCCGACCCTCGGCTTGTCCCTTGACTACGCCTCTGTCTTAAGACTCTGTGTCCTGCTTTTTCTGGTATACCCTCCGTTCTCGCATGTTAGCTCCACCCCATCATCCCTGCAGTGATCACGTGACCTACCTAGTTCAAGTCATGTGTGCACTGTGTGCCTCAATCCTCCCTCTCCCTGCACTCCCACTAGCGTCCCCTTAGACTGCCTCTCTGTGACACTAGGCAGCACCATTACAACTTGTCAGCACGCTGGGTCAGACACCCATCGGCACGCTGGTCTGAGTTCCGTTAACACACTGGATCGGACTTCCGTCGGCTCACTGGTTTAGAGTCCTGTCAGTGTGGTGGCTCAGATTTCTGTCTTCACTTTAAGATGGCCGCTGAACACATCACTGATGGGAGATATGCATCACAGAGGTGGTTGTCCTCAATGATTTAAGCGCGGGAAGCAAATTCAAGCATGCATAGTGCTGAAAATGTTAATAGCGCAAGGCAAGGGCAGGTTTACAAGCCGGCAGATGGGTGGGACTGGCTGCTCACATATCACTACCCTGGGACATAGTATGATGGATAGAAATCCAGCAGCTGTATCATTAATGCACAGTGAGTGGTGGTAAGAAGGCCTCCTTTGAGATGTCTCCAGACTCAGCTGGTATACTGGAGGCTGGAGACTCACTAAATGTTTTATTTTTATATAGTGCTAACATATTCTGCAGCTAGAGTGCCGATATGAAACAGAATCCAGTTGGTGCACTGGCTCAGATTCTCGCTGGCGCGCTGGATCAGACTTCTGTCAGCGCGTTGGGTCAGACTTCCAATGGTAGTAAAAAGAAGTCTAGCACTCAACTTAAGCAACGATAGCAAGTGCTACAAATAAATCAAACCTATCGTTGCTTAAGTTGAGTGCTAGACTTTTTACTCGGATTGATGGTTTGGGAACCTAGTGTAGGCACCAAATTGTAGCTGTGCACACGGTGTTTTCACTTATGAGACTTCCAATGGTGTCCTGGATCAACTTTCAAAGCACGTTTACACAAATTTCTGTCAGGGTGATGGGCCATGGACCCATAGACCTGCATTGATGAGCTTGATATTTGTACTGGAATCCAAACATGTTGCCTTTTTTTGTGGATATGTTTGCAGTTACATAGACTGTAATGAGAACATGTTCCTTCCATCGGTGCTGAAAGCACAAGTCATCCATCTTCTGCTGCAGTCACTAAATGCAGGAGCAGGGCTCAATAAATCCCACTCTCAAATTACGTTCAGTAGGCTCCTGGGGTGAAGGCTGCATTCTCGGGGTCATTCTGGTTCTCGGGGTAATTCTGGTTCCCTGGGTCATTTTGGTTCTTGGGGTATTTCTGGTTCTCCATGTCATTCTGGTTCTCCGTTTCATTCTGGTTCTCCATGTCATTCTGGTTCTTGGGATTATTCTGGTTCTCCATGTCATTCTAGTTTTCCATGTCATTCTAGATCTCCATGTCATTCTGGTTCTTGGGGTCATTCTAGATCTCCATGTAACATAGTAACATAGTAACATAGTTAGTAAGGCCGAAAAAAGACATTTGTCCATCCAGTTCAGCCTATATTCCATCATAATAAATACCCAGATCTACGTCCTTCTACAGAACCTAATAATTGTATGATACAATATTGTTCTGCTCCAGGAAGACATCCAGGCCTCTCTTGAACCCCTCGACTGAGTTTGCCATCACCACCTCCTCAGGCAAGCAATTCCAGATTCTCACTGCCCTAACAGTAAAGAATCCTCTTCTATGTTGGTGGAAAAACCTTCTCTCCTCCAGACGCAAAGAATGCCCCCTTGTGCCCGTCACCTTCCTTGGTATAAACAGATCCTCAGCGAGATATTTGTATTGTCCCCTTATATACTTATACATGGTTATTAGATCGCCCCTCAGTCGTCTTTTTTCTAGACTAAATAATCCTAATTTCGCTAATCTATCTGGGTATTGTAGTTCTCCCATCCCCTTTATTAATTTTGTTGCCCTCCTTTGTACTCTCTCTAGTTCCATTATATCCTTCCTGAGCACCGGTGCCCAAAACTGGACACAGTACTCCATGTGCGGTCTAACTAGGGATTTGTACAGAGGCAGTATAATGCTCTCATCATGTGTATCCAGACCTCTTTTAATGCACCCCATGATCCTGTTTGCCTTGGCAGCTGCTGCCTGGCACTGGCTGCTCCAGGTAAGTTTATCATTAACTAGGATCCCCAAGTCCTTCTCCCTGTCAGATTTACCCAGTGGTTTCCCGTTCAGTGTGTAATGGTGATATTGATTCCCTCTTCCCATGTGTATAACCTTACATTTATCATTGCTAAACCTCATCTGCCACCTTTCAGCCCAAGTTTCCAACTTATCCAGATCCATCTGTAGCAGAATACTATCTTCTCTTGTATTAACTGCTTTACATAGTTTTGTATCATCTGCAAATATCGATATTTTACTGTGTAAACCTTCTACCAGATCATTAATGAATATGTTGAAGAGAACAGGTCCCAATACTGACCCCTGCGGTACCCCACTGGTCACAGCGACCCAGTTAGAGACTATACCATTTATAACCACCCTCTGCTTTCTATCACTAAGCCAGTTACTAACCCATTTACACACATTTTCCCCCAGACCAAGCATTCTCATTTTGTGTACCAACCTCTTGTGCGGCACGGTATCAAACGCTTTGGAAAAATCGAGATATACCACGTCCAATGACTCACCGTGGTCCAGTCTATAGCTTACCTCTTCATAAAAACTGATTAGATTGGTTTGACAGGAGCGATTTCTCATAAACCCATGCTGATATGGAGTTAAACAGTTATTCTCATTGAGATAATCCAGAATAACATCCCTCAGAAACCCTTCAAATATTTTACCAACAATAGAGGTTAGACTTACTGGCCTATAATTTCCAGGTTCACTTTTAGAGCCCTTTTTGAATATTGGCACCACATTTGCTATGCGCCAGTCCTGCGGAACAGACCCTGTCGCTATAGAGTCACTAAAAATAAGAAATAAGAAATGTCATTCTAGTTCTCAGGGTTATAATGGTTCTTGGGGTCAATCTGGCTCTCCATGTCATTCTGGTTCTCATGGTCATAATGGTTCTTGGGGTCATTCTTGTTCTCCATGTCATTCTAGTTCTCTGTGTCATTCTGGTTCTATTCTAGGGGTCATTCTGGTTCTTGGGGTAATTCTGGTTCTCCATGTCATTCTGGTTCTTGGGATTATTCTGGTTCTCCATGTCATTCTAGTTTTCCATGTCATTCTAGATCTAATAAATAATAATAATAAATCTTTATTTTTAATAAATAATAAATCTTTATTTTTATATAGCGCTAACATATTCCGCAGCGCTTTACAGTTTGAACACATTATCATCGCTGTCCCCAATGGGGCTCACAATCTAAATTCCCTATCAGTATGTCTTTGGAATGTGGGAGGAAACCGGAGTACCCGGAGGAAACCCACGCAAACACGGAGAGATCATACAAACTCTTTGCAGATGTTGTTCTGGGTGGGATTAGAACCCATGACTCCAGCGCTGCAAGGCTGCAGTGCTAACCACTGAGCCACCGTGCTGCCCATGTCATTCTAGTTCTCAGGGTCAAATGGTTCTTGGGGTCATTCTGGCTCTCCATGTCATTCTGGTTCTCAGGGTCATAATGGTTCTTGGGGTCATTATTGTTCTCCATGTCACTCTAGTTCTCTGTGTCATTCTGGTTCTTGGGATTATTCTGGTTCTTCATGTCTGTCAGGAATCCCGACCGCTGCCACCAATTTGTCAGGATTCCCTGACCGCTGCCACCAATTTGACAGGATTCACACCGTCACCCCTACGTCACGGGTCGGGGTGACTTTAGGCCAACAGACGGCTATCACATGTGCAGGGGGGCTTATCTTAGTTATCCCTCCACTGGTAACACTGTGATGAAAAAACACACACAAGGCTATTGACCTCTTAGTTTCCAGCAGGGGCTTATTTTAGGTATCCCACTGCTTTTCAATATACCACAAACTGCAGGGATTTATGTATATCCCGCTTACAGTTTCACTTAACACTTGCAGCTCTCTGGCGCCCCCCTTACTCTCAGGTCAGATTAGGTACTGCACCCTGGGTAATTAGTCGCCAGACAGGCTGCCTGCTATGTACTGGCTATTAGGCACGCTGCAGCGACGCGATAAACTACTCCCGCTCAGGCAGGAACAATAATTATCAACGCCGCAGTCGCTACAACATCACCCCAAAAGCCTGCACGGTATTGCTGCCACCAGCTCCGATTAAACAGGTCCGAAGCTAACCCAACACAGTAGCGTATTTCCCTTCAGAAGACTTAGGGTACGGTTTTTAGAGCATGGAGAATGAACTAATATTAAATATTATATCCCATAAAAATTAGGCAGTGCTTTATCAAAAATATTTTATAAAGATGTTACAAATGAGACAATTGCAAATATGTACAAGGGTAATTATAACATAAAGGGAATAAAGGAGAAAAGCTAACACTCACATGTTCAAAGCATGGCAGGCACCCAGGCTAGTGCAGTTTTCCATACGTCCCAGTTCATGGGACGTGCTCAGCTCTTCCAGGAAAAGAAGACAAGAAGAAGCAAGCAAGCCAGGAAGAAGAAGACTGAGCTGAGAGCCTGCCACAAACTTAAGACCTGCAGCTAGTGACATCACAGAAAGGCTGGCTTATCCAGACCCTCCTCTCTCTACATTCTGAGTACTGCAATCTTAGATCTATCTACTTTCTATAACTTCGCTACAAAACATGTCATAGTCATAACAAACCCATCATTCATCTCGGATAAACGTGAGCATTCTAATGAGATCAAATATGTCCTATCTGGGATACATATTTACAGAGAAATCCCTACTTCTTTACCAGATGGAGTTAGAAGCCCGTGTTTTGAGGGATGGGTAGATCCACCGAAGGAAAATAAGAATATATATTTTCGTGTTCGTAACGTAAACATTGTGCATAATATCTTACAAAAACCAAACAAAGACCTTTCATGGATCCTCGACGTTTCTAGTTCACTTATAGCTGGACAAGAGCTTACACGGCAGGAAATGCCGGTCGTAAATACCTTTGGCGAGGGGTGATGGGGGATTTGGGAGTTGAAAGTCAGGAATTTGAAGCTACAAACTGTTGCAGCATCACTCCAAGAAGGGGGGGCTTAGCCCACGCAGGCTAGCAAGAAAACTAACTTATGATATACATTTTCCTCACAATGTCATTCTGGTTCTCGGGGTTATTCTAGTTCTCGGGGTAATTCTGGTTCTTCATGTCATTCAGGTTCTCCATGTCATTCTGGTTCTCGGGGATATTCTGTTTCTCTGGGTCATTCTGGTTCTCGGGTTTATTCTGGTTCTTGGGGTCATTCTAGTTCTCCAAGTCATTCTGGTTCTTGGGGGCATTCTGATTTTCCATATCATTCTGGTTCTCGGGGATATTCTGTTTCTCGGGGTCATTCTGTTTCTTGGGGGCATTCTGGTTCTCGGAGTCATTCTGGTTCTCGGAGTCATTCTGGTTCTCGGAGTCATTCTGGTTCTCGGAGTCATTCTGGTTCTCGGGGTCATTCTGGTTCTCCATGTCATTCTGGTTCTCAGGGTCATTCTGGGTCTCTGGTTTATTCTGGTTCTCGGGGTCATTCTAGTTCTCCATGTCATTCTGATTCTCGGGGTCACTGGTTCTCCGTGTCATTTTGGTTCTTGGGGTTATTCTGGTTCTCGGAGTCATCCTGATTCTCGGGGTCATTCTGATTCTCCACGTCATTCTGGTTCTCAGGGTCATCCTGATTCTCGGGGTCATTCTGGTTCTCCATGTTATTTTGGTTCTCGGGGTTATTCTGGTTCTCAGTCATTCTGATTCTCGGGGTCATTCTGGTTCTCCATGTCATTCTCAGAATCATTCTGGTTCTCGGGGTCATTCTGGTTCTCCATGTTATTTTGGTTCTCGGGGTTATTCTGGTTCTCAGTCATTCTGGTTCTCGGGGTCATTCTGGTTCTCCATGTCATTTTGGTTCTCGGAGTCATCCTGATTCTCGGGGTCATTCTGGTTCTTGGGTTCATTCTAGTTCTCCATGTCATTCTGGTTCTTGGGGGCATTCTTGTTCTCCATGTCATTCTGGTTCTCGGGGTCATTCTGGTTCTCCATGTCATTCTGATTCTCCATGTCATTCTGGTTCTCGGGGTTATTCTGGTTCTCGGAGTCATCCTGATTCTCCATGTCATTCTGGTTCTCAGGGTCATCCTGATTCTCGGGGTCATTCTGGTTCTCCATGTCATTTTGGTTCTCGGGGTTATTCTGGTTCTCAGAGCCATTCTGATTCTCTAGGTCATTCTGGTTCTCCATGTCATTCTCAGAGTCATTCTGGTTCTCCATGTCATTTTGGTTCTCGGGGTTATTCTGGTTCTCGGAGTCATCCTGATTCTCCATGTCATTGTGATTCTCAGAGCCATTCTTGTTCTCCATGTCATTTTGGTTCTCGGGGTCATTCTGGTTCTTGGGCTTATTCTGGTTCTCAAGAGTGATTCTGGTTCTCGGGGTTATTCTGGTTCTCCATGTCATGCTGGTTCTATTCTGATTCTCAGGGCAATTCTGCTGATCATTCTCAGGGCGGTGACAAGACCAGGACGGGTTTCTGTAGGTAGAATCTGACATATATGGAGCCCTGCGATTGGTGTTACCCTTGCCCCTGAAGATGTGACAACCTGCTATAAGATGAGGCACTTATTGTACACTTATTTCTAGGGGTTTCCTTCCCTTCAGGAGGATTTTATTTTCATGTATTTTGGGCTAAAATCATTTTTGCAATTGGTCTTTATTACAATTTTTACCTCATGTGTCTTTATAGCCTGTGTTGGTGACTGCAGAAAGAGTCAACTTAGAATCAGTCAGTGAGCCCATTAAGGAGGTCTGACCTGCAGTTTGTAGCTCTTTGACTTTTTCCTGTGCTCCTCTCAGCTGATTTATGGCCACAAAGGAAAGCTGAATATACAGGGAAAGGCCGGGGTCACACTTGCTTGTGCAATGCGAGTCTCTCGCCTCAATACCCGGCACTGCCGCCGACACTCAGGACCGCAGTATGCGGAGCATGTATTTCTATACAGGTGAACGCTCCTTCCCGAGTGTCGGCGGCAGTGCCGAGTATTGAGGAGAGTTTCACGCATTGCACACGCAAGTGAGACCCCGGCCTAACAAAGCGCATGGAAACGCAAAACCTGCAAAGTTCTGATGAAAAGCAGTTGTGACGACGTGTCCCCAAATACAGGAATCTAGGAAAAAAGTCTCAAGAGGCGGACGAAGGTGGACGCCCCCTCTAAGTGCTAGATAGGTCTGAACTTACAGGAACAGGGAGTCACAGCTCAGTCTACTGCTCGGGGTCAGAAGAGCACGGGCCACAGTATGAGAGCGGGTAGGGGCCGGTGTGAGGAGAGCGGGCAGGGGCCGGTGTGAGGAGAGCGGGCAGGGGCCCCGGTGTGAGGGGAGCGGGCAGGGGCCGGTGTGAGGAGAGCGGGCAGGGGCCGGTGTGAGGAGAGCGGGCAGGGGCCCCGGTGTGAGGAGAGCGGGCAGGGGCCGGTGTGTGGAGAGCGGGCAGGGGCCGGTGTGAGGAGAGCGGGCAGGGGCCCCGGTGTGAGGGGAGCGGGCAGGGGCCGGTGTGTGGAGAGCGGGCAGGGGCCGGTGTGAGCGGAGCGGGCAGGGGCCGGTGTGAGCGGAGCGGGCAGGGGCCGGTGTGAGGGGAGCGGGCAGGGGCCGGTGTGAGGAGAGCGGGCAGGGGCCGGTGTGAGGGGAGCGGGCAGGGGCCGGTGTGAGGGGAGCGGGCAGGGGCCGGTGTGAGGAGAGCGGGCAGGGGCCGGTGTGAGGAGAGCGGGCAGGGGCCGGTGTGAGGAGAGCGGGCAGGGGCCGGTGTGAGGGGAGCGGGCAGGGGCCGGTGTGAGGAGAGCGGGCAGGGGCCGGTGTGAGGAGAGCGGGCAGGGGCCGGTGTGAGGAGAGCGGGCAGGGGCCGGTGTGAGGAGAGCGGGCAGGGGCCGGTGTGAGGAGAGCGGGCAGGGGCCGGTGTGAGGGGAGCGGGCAGGGGCCGGTGTGAGGAGAGCGGGCAGGGGCCGGTGTGAGGGGAGCGGGCAGGGGCCGGTGTGAGGAGCGCGGGCAGGGGCCGGTGTGAGGGGAGCGGGCAGGGGCCGGTGTGAGGAGAGCGGGCAGGGGCCGGTGTGAGGAGAGCGGGCAGGGGCCCCGGTGTGAGGAGAGCGGGCAGGGGCCCCGGTGTGAGGAGAGCGGGCAGGGACCGGTGTGAGGAGAGCGGGCAGGGGCCCCGGTGTGAGGAGAGCGGGCAGGGGCCCCGATGTGAGGGGAGCGGGCAGGGGCCGGTGTGAGGAGAGCGGGCAGGGGCCGGTGTGAGGAGAGCGGGCAGGAGCCGGTGTGAGGAGAGCGGGCAGGGGCCCCGGTGTGAGGAGAGCGGGCAGGGGCCGGTGTGAGGAGAGCGGGCAGGGGCCCCGGTGTGAGGAGAGCGGGCAGGGGCCCCGGTGTGAGGAGAGCGGGCAGGGGCCGGTGTGAGGAGAGCGGGCAGGGGCCCCGGTGTGAGGAGAGCGGGCAGGGGCCCCGGTGTGAGGAGAGCGGGCAGGGGCCGGTGTGAGGAGAGCGGGCAGGGGCCGGTGTGAGGAGAGCGGGCAGGGGCCGGTGTGAGGAGAGCGGGCAGGGGCCGGTGTGAGGAGAGCGGGCAGGGGCCGGTGTGAGGAGAGCGGGCAGGGGCCGGTGTGAGGAGAGCGGGCAGGGGCCGGTGTGAGGAGAGCGGGCAGGGGCCGGTGTGAGGGGAGCGGGCAGGGGCCGGTGTGAGGAGCGCGGGCAGGGGCCGGTGTGAGGAGCGCGGGCAGGGGCCGGTGTGAGGAGAGCGGGCAGGGGCCGGTGTGAGGGGAGCGGGCAGGGGCCGGTGTGAGGGGCGCGGGCAGGGGCCGGTGTGAGGAGCGCGGGCAGGGGCCGGTGTGAGGAGAGAGGGCAGGGGCCGGTGTGAGGAGAGCGGGCAGGGGCCGGTGTGAGGAGAGAGGGCAGGGGCCGGTGTGAGGAGAGCGGGCAGGGGCCGGTGTGAGGAGCGCGGGCAGGGGCCGGTGTGAGGAGAGCGGGCAGGGGCCGGTGTGAGGAGAGCGGGCAGGGGCCGGTGTGAGGGGAGCGGGCAGGGGCCGGTGTGAGGGGAGCGGGCAGGGGCCCCGGTGTGAGGAGAGCGGGCAGGGGCCCCGGTGTGAGAAGAGCGGGCAGGGGCCCCGGTGTGAGGAGCGCGGGCAGGGGCCGGTGTGAGGAGCGCGGGCAGGGGCCGGTGTGAGGGGAGCGGGCAGGGGACGGTGTGAGGAGAGCGGGCAGGGGCCCCGCTGTGAGGGGAGCGGGCAGGGGCCGGTGTGAGGGGAGCGGGCAGGGGCCGGTGTGAGGAGCGCGGGCAGGGGCCCCGTTGTGAGGAGAGCGGGCAGGGGCCGGTGTGAGGAGAGCGGGCAGGGGCCCCGGTGTGAGGAGAGCGGGCAGGGGCCGGTGTGAGGAGAGAGGGCAGGGGCCGGTGTGAGGAGCGCGGGCAGGGGCCGGTGTGAGGGGAGCGGGCAGGGGCCGGTGTGAGGAGAGCGGGCAGGGGCCCCGGTGTGAGGGGAGCGGGCAGGGTCCCCGGTGTGAGGGGAGCGGGCAGGGGCCGGTGTGAGGGGAGCGGGCAGGGGCCGGTGTGAGGAGAGCGGGCAGGGGCCCCGGTGTGAGGGGAGCGGGCAGGGGCCCCGGTGTGAGGAGAGCGGGCAGGGGCCGGTGTGAGGAGCGCGGGCAGGGGCCGGTGTGAGGGGAGCGGGCAGGGGCCGGTGTGAGGAGAGTGGGCAGGGGCCCCGGTGTGAGGGGAGCGGGCAGGGGCCCCGATGTGAGGGGAGCGGGCAGGGGCCGGTGTGAGGGGAGCGGGCAGGGACCGGTGTGTGGAGAGCGGGCAGGGGCCGGTGTGAGGGGAGCGGGCAGGGGCCGGTGTGAGGAGAGCGGGCAGGGGCCCCGGTGTGAGGGGAGCGGACAGGGGCCCCGGTGTGAGGAGCGCGGGCAGGGGCCGGTGTGAGGAGCGCGGGCAGGGGCCGGTGTGAGGAGAGCGGGCAGGGGCCGGTGTGAGGAGAGCGGGCAGGGGCCCCGGTGTGAGGAGAGCGGGCAGGGGCCGGTGTGAGGAGAGAGGGCAGGGGCCGGTGTGAGGAGCGAGGGCAGGGGCCGGTGTGAGGGGAGCGGGCAGGGGCCGGTGTGAGGAGAGCGGGCAGGGGCCCCGGTGTGAGGGGAGCGGGCAGGGTCCCCGGTGTGAGGGGAGCGGGCAGGGGCCGGTGTGAGGGGAGCGGGCAGGGGCCGGTGTGAGGAGAGCGGGCAGGGGCCCCGGTGTGAGAAGAGCGGGCAGGGGCCCCGGTGTGAGGAGCGCGGGCAGGGGCCGGTGTGAGGAGCGCGGGCAGGGGCCGGTGTGAGGGGAGCGGGCAGGGGACGGTGTGAGGAGAGCGGGCAGGGGCCCCGCTGTGAGGGGAGCGGGCAGGGGCCGGTGTGAGGAGCGCGGGCAGGGGCCCCGTTGTGAGAGCGGGCAGGGGCCGGTGTGAGGAGAGCGGGCAGGGGCCCCGGTGTGAGGAGAGCGGGCAGGGGCCGGTGTGAGGAGAGAGGGCAGGGGCCGGTGTGAGGAGCGCGGGCAGGGGCCGGTGTGAGGGGAGCGGGCAGGGGCCGGTGTGAGGAGAGCGGGCAGGGGCCCCGGTGTGAGGGGAGCGGGCAGGGTCCCCGGTGTGAGGGGAGCGGGCAGGGGCCGGTGTGAGGGGAGCGGGCAGGGGCCGGTGTGAGGAGAGCGGGCAGGGGCCCCGGTGTGAGGGGAGCGGGCAGGGGCCCCGGTGTGAGGAGAGCGGGCAGGGGCCGGTGTGAGGAGCGCGGGCAGGGGCCGGTGTGAGGGGAGCGGGCAGGGGCCGGTGTGAGGAGAGCGGGCAGGGGCCCCGGTGTGAGGGGAGCGGACAGGGGCCCCGGTGTGAGGAGCGCGGGCAGGGGCCGGTGTGAGGAGCGCGGGCAGGGGCCGGTGTGAGGAGAGCGGGCAGGGGCCGGTGTGAGGAGAGCGGGCAGGGGCCCCGGTGTGAGGAGAGCGGGCAGGGGCCGGTGTGAGGAGAGAGGGCAGGGGCCGGTGTGAGGAGCGAGGGCAGGGGCCGGTGTGAGGGGAGCGGGCAGGGGCCGGTGTGAGGGGAGCGGGCAGGGGCCCCGGTGTGAGGGGAGCGGGCAGGGTCCCCGGTGTGAGGGGAGCGGGCAGGGGCCGGTGTGAGGGGAGCGGGCAGGGGCCGGTGTGAGGAGAGCGGGCAGGGGCCCCGGTGTGAGGGGAGCGGGCAGGGGCCCCGGTGTGAGGAGAGCGGGCAGGGGCCGGTGTGAGGGGAGCGGGCAGGGGCCGGTGTGAGGAGAGCGGGCAGGGGCCCCGGTGTGAGGGGAGCGGGCAGGGGCCCCGATGTGAGGAGAGCGGGCAGGGGCCGGTGTGAGGGGAGCGGGCAGGGGCCGGTGTGTGGAGAGCGGGCAGGGGCCGGTGTGAGGGGAGCGGGCAGGGGCCGGTGTGAGGAGAGCGGGCAGGGGCCCCGGTGTGAGGAGCGCGGGCAGGGGCCGGTGTGAGGAGAGCGGGCAGGGGCCGGTGTGAGGAGAGCGGGCAGGGGCCCCGGTGTGAGGAGAGCGGGCAGGGGCCGGTGTGAGGAGAGAGGGCAGGGGCCGGTGTGAGGAGCGCGGGCAGGGGCCGGTGTGAGGGGAGCGGGCAGGGGCCGGTGTGAGGAGAGCGGGCAGGGGCCGGTGTGAGGAGCGCGGGCAGGGGCCGGTGTGAGGAGAGCGGGCAGGGGCCGGTGTGAGGAGAGCGGGCAGGGGCCGGTGTGAGGGGAGCGGGCAGGGGCCGGTGTGAGGGGAGCGGGCAGGGGCCGGTGTGAGGAGCGCGGGCAGGGGCCGGTGTGAGGGGAGCGGGCAGGGGCCGGTGTGAGGGGAGCGGGCAGGGGCCGGTGTGAGGAGCGCGGGCAGGGGCCGGTGTGAGGAGAGCGGGCAGGGGCCCCGTTGTGAGGAGAGCGGGCAGGGGCCGGTGTGAGGAGAGCGGGCAGGGGCCCCGGTGTGAGGAGAGCGGGCAGGGGCCGGTGTGAGGAGAGAGGGCAGGGGCCGGTGTGAGGAGCGCGGGCAGGGGCCGGTGTGAGGGGAGCGGGCAGGGGCCGGTGTGAGGGGAGCGGGCAGGGGCCCCGGTGTGAGGGGAGCGGGCAGGGTCCCCGGTGTGAGGGGAGCGGGCAGGGGCCGGTGTGAGGAGCGCGGGCAGGGGCCGGTGTGAGGAGCGCGGGCAGGGGCCGGTGTGAGGAGAGCGGGCAGGGGCCGGTGTGAGGAGAGCGGGCAGGGGCCGGTGTGAGGAGAGCGGGCAGGGGCCGGTGTGAGGAGCGCGGGCAGGGGCCGGTGTGAGGAGCGCGGGCAGGGGCCGGTGTGAGGAGCGCGGGCAGGGGCCGGTGTGAGGAGAGCGGGCAGGGGCCGGTGTGAGGAGAGCGGGCAGGGGCCGGTGTGAGGAGAGCGGGCAGGGGCCGGTGTGAGGAGAGCGGGCAGGGGCCGGTGTGAGGAGAGAGGGCAGGGGCCGGTGTGAGGAGAGCGGGCAGGGGCCGGTGTGAGGAGAGAGGGCAGGGGCCGGTGTGAGGAGAGCGGGCAGGGGCCGGTGTGAGGAGAGCGGGCAGGGGCCCCGTTGTGAGGAGAGCGGGCAGGGGCCGGTGTGAGGAGAGCGGGCAGGGGCCCCGGTGTGAGGAGAGCGGGCAGGGGCCGGTGTGAGGAGAGAGGGCAGGGGCCGGTGTGAGGAGAGCGGGCAGGGGCCGGTGTGAGGAGAGAGGGCAGGGGCCGGTGTGAGGAGAGCGGGCAGGGGCCGGTGTGAGGAGAGCGGGCAGGGGCCGGTGTGAGGAGCGCGGGCAGGGGCCGGTGTGAGGAGAGCGGGCAGGGGCCGGTGTGAGGGGAGCGGGCAGGGGCCGGTGTGAGGAGAGCGGGCAGGGGCCCCGGTGTGAGGGGAGCGGGCAGGGTCCCCGGTGTGAGGGGAGCGGGCAGGGGCCGGTGTGAGGGGAGCAGGCAGGGGCCGGTGTGAGGGGAGCGGGCAGGGGCCGGTGTGAGGAGAGCGGGCAGGGGCCCCGGTGTGAGGGGAGCGGGCAGGGGCCCCGGTGTGAGGAGAGCGGGCAGGGGCCGGTGTGAGGAGCGCGGGCAGGGGCCGGTGTGAGGGGAGCGGGCAGGGGCCGGTGTGAGGAGAGCGGGCAGGGGCCCCGGTGTGAGGGGAGCGGGCAGGGGCCCCGGTGTGAGGGGAGCGGGCAGGGGCCGGTGTGAGGGGAGCGGGCAGGGGCCGGTGTGTGGAGAGCGGGCAGGGGCCGGTGTGAGGGGAGCGGGCAGGGGCCGGTGTGAGGAGAGCGGGCAGGGGCCCCGGTGTGAGGGGAGCGGACAGGGGCCGGTGTGAGGAGAGCGGGCAGGGGCCGGTGTGAGGAGAGCGGGCAGGAGCCGGTGTGAGGAGAGCGGGCAGGGGCCCCGTTGTGAGGAGAGCGGGCAGGGGCCGGTGTGAGGAGAGCGGGCAGGGGCCCCGGTGTGAGGAGAGCGGGCAGGGGCCGGTGTGAGGAGAGAGGGCAGGGGCCGGTGTGAGGAGAGCGGGCAGGGGCCGGTGTGAGGGGAGCGGGCAGGGGCCGGTGTGAGGAGAGCGGGCAGGGGCCCCGGTGTGAGGGGAGCGGGCAGGGTCCCCGGTGTGAGGGGAGCGGGCAGGGGCCGGTGTGAGGGGAACGGGCAGGGGCCGGTGTGAGGGGAGCGGGCAGGGGCCGGTGTGAGGAGAGCGGGCAGGGGCCCCGGTGTGAGGGGAGCGGGCAGGGGCCCCGGTGTGAGGAGAGCGGGCAGGGGCCGGTGTGAGGAGCGCGGGCAGGGGCCGGTGTGAGGGGAGCGGGCAGGGGCCGGTGTGAGGAGAGCGGGCAGGGGCCGGTGTGAGGAGCGCGGGCAGGGGCCGGTGTGTGGAGAGCGGGCAGAGGCCGGTGTGAGGAGCGCGGGCAGGGGCCGGTGTGTGGAGAGCGGGCAGGGGCCGGTGTGAGGAGAGCGGGCAGGGGCCGGTGTGAGGAGAGCGGGCAGGGGCCGGTGTGAGGAGAGCGGGCAGGGGCCGGTGTGAGGAGAGCGGGCAGGGGCCGGTGTGAGGAGCGCGGGCAGGGGCCGGTGTGAGGAGAGCGGGCAGGGGCCGGTGTGAGGAGAGCGGGCAGGGGCCGGTGTGAGGAGAGCGGGCAGGGGCCGGTGTGAGGAGCGCGGGCAGGGGCCGGTGTGAGGAGCGCGGGCAGGGGCCGGTGTGAGGAGAGCGGGCAGGGGCCGGTGTGAGGAGAGCGGGCAGGGGCCGGTGTGAGGAGAGCGGGCAGGGGCCGGTGTGAGGAGCGCGGGCAGGGGCCGGTGTGAGGAGCGCGGGCAGGGGCCGGTGTGAGGAGCGCGGGCAGGGGCCGGTGTGAGGGGAGCGGGCAGGGGCCGGTGTGAGGAGAGCGGGCAGGGGCCCCGGTGTGAGGGGAGCGGGCAGGGTCCCCGGTGTGAGGGGAGCGGGCAGGGGCCGGTGTGAGGGGAGCGGGCAGGGGCCGGTGTGAGGGGAGCGGGCAGGGGCCGGTGTGAGGAGAGCGGGCAGGGGCCCCGGTGTGAGGGGAGCGGGCAGGGGCCCCGGTGTGAGGAGAGCGGGCAGGGGCCGGTGTGAGGAGAGCGGGCAGGGGCCGGTGTGAGGAGAGCGGGCAGGGGCCGGTGTGAGGGGAGCGGGCAGGGGCCGGTGTGAGGAGCGCGGGCAGGGGCCGGTGTGAGGAGCGCGGGCAGGGGCCGGTGTGAGGAGAGCGGGCAGGGGCCGGTGTGAGGGGAGCGGGCAGGGGCCGGTGTGAGGAGCGCGGGCAGGGGCCGGTGTGAGGAGAGCGGGCAGGGGCCGGTGTGAAGAGAGAGGGCAGGGGCCGGTGTGAGGAGAGCGGGCAGGGGCCGGTGTGAGGGGAGCGGGCAGGGGCCGGTGTGAGGAGAGCGGGCAGGGGCCGGTGTGAGGAGCGCGGGCAGGGGCCGGTGTGAGGAGAGCGGGCAGGGGTCGGTGTGAGGAGAGCGGGCAGGGGCCGGTGTGAGGGGAGCGGGCAGGGGCCGGTGTGAGGGGAGCGGGCAGGGGCCCCGGTGTGAGGAGAGCGGGCAGGGGCCCCGGTGTGAGAAGAGCGGGCAGGGGCCCCGGTGTGAGGAGCGCGGGCAGGGGCCGGTGTGAGGAGCGCGGGCAGGGGCCGGTGTGAGGGGAGCGGGCAGGGGCCGGTGTGAGGGGAGCGGGCAGGGGCCGGTGTGAGGGGAGCGGGCAGGGGCCCCGGTGTGAGGAGAGCGGGCAGGGGCCCCGGTGTGAGGAGAGCGGGCAGGGGCCCCGGTGTGAGGAGAGCGGGCAGGGGCCGGTGTGAGGAGCGCGGGCAGGGGCCGGTGTGAGGGGAGCGGGCAGGGGCCGGTGTGAGGGGAGCGGGCAGGGGCCGGTGTGAGGGGAGCGGGCAGGGGCCGGTGTGAGGGGAGCGGGCAGGGGCCCCAGTGTGAGGAGAGCGGGCAGGGGCCCCGGTGTGAGGAGAGCGGGCAGGGGCCCCGGTGTGAGGAGAGCGGGCAGGGGCCGGTGTGAGGAGAGCGGGCAGGGGCCCCGGTGTGAGGAGAGCGGGCAGGGGCCCCGGTGTGAGGAGAGCGGGCAGGGGCCCCGGTGTGAGAGCGGGCAGGGGCCCCGGTGTGAGGAGAGCGGGCAGGGGCCCCGGTGTGAGGAGAGCGGGCAGGGGCCGGTGTGAGGAGAGCGGGCAGGGGCCGGTGTGAGGAGAGCGGGCAGGGGCCGGTGTGAGGAGAGCGGGCAGGGGCCGGTGTGAGGAGAGCGGGCAGGGGCCGGTGTGAGGGGAGCGGGCAGGGGCCGGTGTGAGGAGCGCGGGCAGGGGCCGGTGTGAGGAGCGCGGGCAGGGGCCGGTGTGAGGAGAGCGGGCAGGGGCCGGTGTGAGGGGAGCGGGCAGGGGCCGGTGTGAGGAGCGCGGGCAGGGGCCGGTGTGAGGAGCGCGGGCAGGGGCCGGTGTGAGGAGAGCGGGCAGGGGCCGGTGTGAGGAGAGCGGGCAGGGGCCGGTGTGAGGAGAGCGGGCAGGGGCCGGTGTGAGGAGAGCGGGCAGGGGCCGGTGTGAGGAGCGCGGGCAGGGGCCGGTGTGAGGAGCGCGGGCAGGGGCCGGTGTGAGGAGAGCGGGCAGGGGCCGGTGTGAGGAGAGCGGGCAGGGGCCGGTGTGAGGAGAGCGGGCAGGGGCCGGTGTGAGGAGCGCGGGCAGGGGCCGGTGTGAGGAGCGCGGGCAGGGGCCGGTGTGAGGAGCGCGGGCAGGGGCCGGTGTGAGGGGAGCGGGCAGGGGCCGGTGTGAGGAGAGCGGGCAGGGGCCCCGGTGTGAGGGGAGCGGGCAGGGTCCCCGGTGTGAGGGGAGCGGGCAGGGGCCGGTGTGAGGGGAGCGGGCAGGGGCCGGTGTGAGGGGAGCGGGCAGGGGCCGGTGTGAGGAGAGCGGGCAGGGGCCCCGGTGTGAGGGGAGCGGGCAGGGGCCCCGGTGTGAGGAGAGCGGGCAGGGGCCGGTGTGAGGAGAGCGGGCAGGGGCCGGTGTGAGGAGAGCGGGCAGGGGCCGGTGTGAGGGGAGCGGGCAGGGGCCGGTGTGAGGAGCGCGGGCAGGGGCCGGTGTGAGGAGCGCGGGCAGGGGCCGGTGTGAGGAGAGCGGGCAGGGGCCGGTGTGAGGGGAGCGGGCAGGGGCCGGTGTGAGGAGCGCGGGCAGGGGCCGGTGTGAGGAGCGCGGGCAGGGGCCGGTGTGAGGAGAGCGGGCAGGGGCCGGTGTGAGGGGAGCGGGCAGGGGCCGGTGTGAGGAGCGCGGGCAGGGGCCGGTGTGAGGAGCGCGGGCAGGGGCCGGTGTGAAGAGAGAGGGCAGGGGCCGGTGTGAGGAGAGCGGGCAGGGGCCGGTGTGAGGGGAGCGGGCAGGGGCCGGTGTGAGGAGAGCGGGCAGGGGCCGGTGTGAGGAGCGCGGGCAGGGGCCGGTGTGAGGAGCGCGGGCAGGGGCCGGTGTGAGGAGAGCGGGCAGGGGCCGGTGTGAGGAGAGCGGGCAGGGGCCGGTGTGAGGAGCGCGGGCAGGGGCCGGTGTGAGGAGAGCGGGCAGGGGCCGGTGTGAGGGGAGCGGGCAGGGGCCGGTGTGAGGAGAGCGGGCAGGGGCCCCGGTGTGAGGGGAGCGGGCAGGGTCCCCGGTGTGAGGGGAGCGGGCAGGGGCCGGTGTGAGGGGAGCGGGCAGGGGCCGGTGTGAGGGGAGCGGGCAGGGGCCGGTGTGAGGGGAGCGGGCAGGGGCCGGTGTGAGGAGAGCGGGCAGGGGCCCCGGTGTGAGGGGAGCGGGCAGGGGCCCCGGTGTGAGGAGAGCGGGCAGGGGCCGGTGTGAGGAGCGCGGGCAGGGGCCGGTGTGAGGGGAGCGGGCAGGGGCCGGTGTGAGGAGAGCGGGCAGGGGCCCCGGTGTGAGGGGAGCGGGCAGGGGCCCCGGTGTGAGGGGAGCGGGCAGGGGCCGGTGTGAGGGGAGCGGGCAGGGGCCGGTGTGTGGAGAGCGGGCAGGGGCCGGTGTGAGGGGAGCGGGCAGGGGCCGGTGTGAGGAGAGCGGGCAGGGGCCCCGGTGTGAGGGGAGCGGACAGGGGCCGGTGTGAGGAGAGCGGGCAGGGGCCGGTGTGAGGAGAGCGGGCAGGAGCCGGTGTGAGGAGAGCGGGCAGGGGCCCCGTTGTGAGGAGAGCGGGCAGGGGCCGGTGTGAGGAGAGCGGGCAGGGGCCCCGGTGTGAGGAGAGCGGGCAGGGGCCGGTGTGAGGAGAGAGGGCAGGGGCCGGTGTGAGGAGAGCGGGCAGGGGCCGGTGTGAGGGGAGCGGGCAGGGGCCGGTGTGAGGAGAGCGGGCGGGGCCCCGGTGTGAGGGGAGCGGGCAGGGTCCCCGGTGTGAGGGGAGCGGGCAGGGGCCGGTGTGAGGGGAGCGGGCAGGGGCCGGTGTGAGGGGAGCGGGCAGGGGCCGGTGTGAGGAGAGCGGGCAGGGGCCGGTGTGAGGAGAGCGGGCAGGGGCCGGTGTGAGGAGAGCGGGCAGGGGCCGGTGTGAGGAGAGCGGGCAGGGGCCGGTGTGAGGAGAGCGGGCAGGGGCCGGTGTGAGGGGAGCGGGCAGGGGCCGGTGTGAGGGGAGCGGGCAGGGGCCGGTGTGAGGAGCGCGGGCAGGGGCCGGTGTGAGGAGCGCGGGCAGGGGCCGGTGTGAGGAGAGCGGGCAGGGGCCCCGTTGTGAGGAGAGCGGGCAGGGGCCGGTGTGAGGAGAGCGGGCAGGGGCCCCGGTGTGAGGAGAGCGGGCAGGGGCCGGTGTGAGGAGAGAGGGCAGGGGCCGGTGTGAGGAGAGCGGGCAGGGGCCGGTGTGAGGAGAGAGGGCAGGGGCCGGTGTGAGGAGAGCGGGCAGGGGCCGGTGTGAGGAGAGCGGGCAGGGGCCGGTGTGAGGAGCGCGGGCAGGGGCCGGTGTGAGGAGAGCGGGCAGGGGCCGGTGTGAGGGGAGCGGGCAGGGGCCGGTGTGAGGAGAGCGGGCAGGGGCCCCGGTGTGAGGGGAGCGGGCAGGGTCCCCGGTGTGAGGGGAGCGGGCAGGGGCCGGTGTTAGGGGAGCAGGCAGGGGCCGGTGTGAGGGGAGCGGGCAGGGGCCGTGTGTGAGGAGAGCGGGCAGGGGCCCCGTGTGAGGGGAGCGGGCAGGGGCCCCCGGTGTGAGGAGAGCGGGCAGGGGCCGGTGTGAGGAGCGCGGGCAGGGGCCGGTGTGAGGGGAGCGGGCAGGGGCCGGTGTGAGGAGAGCGGGCAGGGGCCCCGGTGTGAGGGGAGCGGGCAGGGGCCCCGGTGTGAGGGGAGCGGGCAGGGGCCGGTGTGAGGGGAGCGGGCAGGGGCCGGTGTGTGGAGAGCGGGCAGGGGCCGGTGTGAGGGGAGCGGGCAGGGGCCGGTGTGAGGAGGAGCGGGCAGGGGCCCCGGTGTGAGGGGAGCGGACAGGGGCCGGTGTGAGGAGAGCGGGCAGGGGCCGGTGTGAGGAGAGCGGGCAGGAGCCGGTGTGAGGAGAGCGGGCAGGGGCCCCGTTGTGAGGAGAGCGGGCAGGGGCCGGTGTGAGGAGAGCGGGCAGGGGCCCCGGTGTGAGGAGAGCGGGCAGGGGCCGGTGTGAGGAGAGCGGGCAGGGGCCGGTGTGAGGAGAGCGGGCAGGGGCCGGTGTGAGGAGCGCGGGCAGGGGCCGGTGTGAGGAGAGCGGGCAGGGGCCGGTGTGAGGAGAGCGGGCAGGGGCCCGGTGTGAGGAGAGCGGGCAGGGGCCGGTGTGAGGAGCGCGGGCAGGGGCCGGTGTGAGGAGCGCGGGGCAGGGGCCGGTGTGAGGAGAGCGGGCAGGGGCCGGTGTGAGGAGAGCGGCAGGGGCCGGTGTGAGGAGAGCGGGCAGGGGCCGGTGTGAGGAGAGCGGGCAGGGGCCGGTGTGAGGAGCGCGGGCAGGGGCCGGTGTGAGGAGAGCGGGCAGGGGCCGGTGTGAGGAGAGCGGGCAGGGGCCGGTGTGAGGAGAGCGGGCAGGGGCCGGTGTGAGGAGCGCGGGCAGGGGCCGGGTGTGAGGAGCGCGGGCAGGGGCCGGTGTGAGGAGAGCGGGCAGGGGCCGGTGTGAGGAGAGCGGGCAGGGGCCGGTGTGAGGAGAGCGGGCAGGGGCCGGTGTGAGGAGCGCGGGCAGGGGCCGGTGTGAGGAGCGCGGGCAGGGGCCGGTGTGAGGAGCGCGGGCAGGGGCCGGTGTGAGGGGAGCGGGCAGGGGCCGGTGTGAGGAGAGCGGGCAGGGGCCCCGGTGTGAGGGAGCGGGCAGGGTCCCCGGTGTGAGGGAGAGCGGGCAGGGGCCGGTGTGAGGGGAGCGGGCAGGGGCCGGTGTGAGGGAGCGGGCAGGGGCCGGTGTGAGGAGAGCGGGCAGGGGCCCCGGTGTGAGGGGAGCGGGCAGGGGGCCCCGGTGTGAGGAGAGCGGGCAGGGGCCGGTGTGAGGAGAGCGGGCAGGGGCCGGTGTGAGGAGAGCGGGCAGGGGCCGGTGTGAGGGGAGCGGGCAGGGGCCGGTGTGAGGAGCGCGGGCAGGGGCCGGTGTGAGGGAGCGGGCAGGGGCCGGTGTGAGGGAGAGCGGGCAGGGGCCGGTGTGAGGGGAGCGGGCAGGGGCCCGGTGTGAGGAGAGCGGGCAGGGGCCGGTGTGAGGGAGAGCGGGCAGGGGCCGGTGTGAGAGAGAGGGCAGGGGCCGGTGTGAGGAGAGCGGGCAGGGGCCGGTGTGAGGGAGAGCGGGCAGGGGCCGGTGTGAGGAGAGCGGGCAGGGGCCGGTGTGAGGAGCGCGGGCAGGGCCGGTGTGAGGAGAGCGGGCAGGGGCCGGTGTGAGGAGAGCGGGCAGGGGCCGGTGTGAGGAGAGCGGGCAGGGGCCGGTGTGAGGGAGCGGGCAGGGGCCCCGGTGTGAGGAGAGCGGGCAGGGGCCCGGTGTGAGGAGAGCGGGCAGGGGCCGGGTGTGAGGAGAGCGGGCAGGGGCCGGTGTGAGGAGCGCGGGCAGGGGCCGGTGTGAGGGGAGCGGGCAGGGGCCGGTGTGAGGGGAGCGGGCAGGGGCCGGTGTGAGGGAGCGGGCAGGGGCCCCGGTGTGAGGAGAGCGGGCAGGGGCCCCGGTGTGAGGAGAGCGGGCAGGGGCCCCGGTGTGAGGAGAGCGGGCAGGGGCCGGTGTGAGGAGCGCGGGCAGGGGCCGGTGTGAGGGGAGCGGGCAGGGGCCGGTGTGAGGGGAGCGGGCAGGGGCCGGTGTGAGGGGAGCGGGCAGGGGCCGGTGTGAGGGGAGCGGGGCAGGGGCCCCAGTGTGAGGAGAGCGGGCAGGGGCCCCGGTGTGAGGAGAGCGGGCAGGGGCCCCGGTGTGAGGAGAGCGGGCAGGGGCCGGTGTGAGGAGAGCGGGCAGGGGCCCCGGTGTGAGGAGAGCGGGCAGGGGCCCCGGTGTGAGGAGAGCGGGCAGGGGCCCCGGTGTGAGAGCGGCAGGGGCCCCGGTGTGAGGAGAGCGGGCAGGGGCCCGGTGTGA